>NW_026287424.1:40000-45000 GCF_023373465.1 Oncorhynchus keta | reverse complement strand
AGCCTGTTGCTAGGATACCAGAAGAACAGGTAGTTAGGTCTGGCCGCCTGTTTCTCTGGTACCAGAAGAACAGGTAGTTAGGTCTGGCAGCCTGTTTCTCTGGTACCAGAAGAACAGGTAGTTAGGTCTGGCAGCCTGTTGCTACGATACCAGAAGAACAGGTAGTTAGGTCTGGCAGCCTGTTTCTCTGGTACCAGAACAACAGGTAGTTAGGTCTGGCAGCCTGTTTCTCTGGTACCAGAACAACAGGTAGTTAGGTCTGGCAGCCTGTTTCTCTGGTACCAGAACAACAGGTAGTTAGGTCTGGCCGCCTGTTGCTAGGACACCAGAAGAACAGGTAGTTAGGTCTGGCAGCCTGTTGCTAGGACACCAGAAGAACAGGTAGTTAGGTCTGACAGCCTGTTTCTCTGGTACCAGAACAACAGGTAGTTAGGTCTGGCCGCCTGTTGCTAGGACACCAGAACAACAGGTAGTTAGGTCTGGCAGCCTGTTTCTCTGGTACCAGAACAACAGGTAGTTAGGTCTGGCAGCCTGTTGCTATGATCCAGAAGAACAGGTAGTTAGGTCTGGCCGCCTGTTGCTAGGACACCAGAAGAACAGGTAGTTAGGTCTGGCAGCCTGTTGCTAGGACACCAGAAGAACAGGTAGTTAGGTCTGGCAGCCTGTTTCTCTGACACCAGAAGAACAGGTAGTTAGGTCTGGCAGCCTGTTTCTCTGACACCAGAAGAACAGGTAGTTAGGTCTGGCAACATGTTTCTCTGGTACCAGAAGAACAGGTAGTTAGGTATGGCAGCCTGTTTCTCTGGTACCAGAAGAACAGGTAGTTAGGTCTGGCCGCCTGTTTCTCTGGTACAAGAAGAACAGGTAGTTAGGTCTGGCAACATGTTTCTCTGGTACCAGAAGAACAGGTAGTGAGGTCTGGCAACATGTTTCTCTGGTACCAGAAGAACAGGTAGTGAGGTCTGGCAACATGTTTCTCTGGTACCAGAAGAACAGGTAGTTAGGTCTGGCAGTCTGTTGCTAGGATACCAGGAGAACGGGTAGTTAGGTCTGGCATCCTGTTGCTATGACACCAGAAGAACAGGTAGTTCGGTCTGGCAGCCTGTTGCTAGGATACCAGGAGAACAGGTAGTTAGGTCTGGCCGCCTGTTTCTCTGGTACCAGAAGAACAGGTAGTTAGGTCTGGCAGCCTGTTTCTCTGGTACCAGAACAACAGGTAGTTAGGTCTGGCAGCCTGTTGCTATGATACCAGAACAACAGGTAGTTAGGTCTGGCAGCCTGTTGCTATGATACCAGAACAACAGGTAGTTAGGTCTGGCAGCCTGTTGCTATGATACCAGAACAACAGGTAGTTAGGTCTGGCAGCCTGTTGCTATGATACCAGAAGAACAGGTAGTTAGTGTAAGGGTCCTCTGTTCTCCTGTCTGTTCTGTAGGGATGTAACCCACTAGTCCTGACAGAAGGGTCCTCTGTTCTCCTGTCTGTTCTATAGGGATGTAACCCACTAGTCCTGACAGAAGGGTCCTCTGTTCTCCTGTCTGTTCTATAGGGATGTAACCCACTAGCCCTGACAGAAGGGTCCTCTGTTCTCCTGTCTGTTCTATAGGGATGTAACCCACTAGTCCTGACAGAAGGGTCCTCTGTTCTCCTGTCTGTTCTATAGGGATGTAACCCACTAGCCCTGACAGAAGGGTCCTCTGTTCTCCTGTCTGTTCTGTAGGGATGTAACCCACTAGCCCTGACAGAAGGGTCCTCTGTTCTCCTGTCTGTTCTATAGGGATGTAACCCACTAGTCCTGACAGAAGGGTCCTCTGTTCTCCTGTCTGTTCTGTAGGGATGTAACCCACTAGCCCTGACAGAAGGGTCCTCTGTTCTCCTGTCTGTTCTATAGGGATGTAACCCACTAGCCCTGACAGAAGGGTCCTCTGTTCTCCTGTCTGTTCTATAGGGATGTAACCCACTAGCCCTGACAGAAGGGTCCTCTGTTCTCCTGTCTGTTCTGTAGGGATGTAACCCACTAGTCCTGACAGAAGGGTCCTCTGTTCTCCTGTCTGTTCTGTAGGGATGTAACCCACTAGCCCTGACAGAAGGGTCCTCTGTTCTCCTGTCTGTTCTATAGGGATGTAACCCACTAGCCCTGACAGAAGGGTCCTCTGTTCTCCTGTCTGTTCTATAGGGATGTAACCCACTAGCCCTGACAGAAGGGTCCTCTGTTCTCCTGTCTGTTCTATAGGGATGTAACCCACTAGCCCTGACAGAAGGGTCCTCTGTTCTCCTGTCTGTTCTATAGGGATGTAACCCACTAGCCCTGACAGAAGGGTCCTCTGTTCTCCTGTCTGTTCTATAGGGATGTAACCCACTAGCCCTGACAGAAGGGTCCTCTGGTCTCCTGTCTGTTCTATAGGGATGTAACCCACTAGTCCTGACAGAAGGGTCCTCTGTCCTCCTGTCTGTTCTATAGGGATGTAACCCACTAGTCCTGACAGAAAGGTCCTCTGTTCTCCTGTCTGTTCTATAGGGTTGTAACCCACTAGCCCTGACAGAAGGGTCCTCTGTTCTCCTGTCTGTTCTATAGGGTTGTAACCCACTAGCCCTGACAGAAGGGTCCTCTGTTCTCCTGTCTGTTCTGTAGGGATGTAACCCACTCGCCCTGACAGAAGGGTCCTCTGTTCTCCTGTCTGTTCTGTAGGGATGTAACCCACTAGCCCTGACAGAAGGGTCCTCTGTTCTCCTGTCTGTTCTATAGGGATGTAACCCACTAGCCCTGACAGAAGGGTCCTCTGTTCTCCTGTCTGTTCTATAGGGATGTAACCCACTAGCCCTGACAGAAGGGTCCTCTGTTCTCCTGTCTGTTCTATAGGGATGTAACCCACTAGTCCTGACAGAAGGGTCCTCTGTTCTATAGGGATGTAACCTACTAGCCCTGACAGAAGGGTCCTCTGTTCTCCTGTCTGTTCTATAGGGATGTAACCCACTAGCCCTGACAGAAGGGTCCTCTGTTCTCCTGTCTGTTCTATAGAGATGTAACCCACTAGCCCTGACAGAAGGGTCCTCTGTTCTCCTGTCTGTTCTATAGGGATGTAACCCACTAGCCCTGACAGAAGGGTCCTCTGTTCTCCTGTCTGTTCTATAGGGATGTATCCCACTAGCCCTGACAGAAGGGTCCTCTGTTCTCCTGTCTGTTCTATAGGGATGTAACCCACTAGCCCTGACAGAAGGGTCCTCTGTTCTCCTGTCTGTTCTATAGAGATGTAACCCACTAGCCCTGACAGAAGGGTCCTCTGTTCTCCTGTCTGTTCTATAGGGATGTAACCCACTAGCCCTGACAGAAAGGTCCTCTGTTCTCCTGTCTGTTCTATAGGGATGTAACCCACTAGCCCTGACAGAAAGGTCCTCTGTTCTCCTGTCTGTTCTATAGGGATGTAACCCACTAGCCCTGACAGAAGGGTCCTCTGTTCTCCTGTCTGTTCTATAGGGATGTAACCCACTAGCCCTGACAGAAGGGTCCTCTGTTCTCCTGTCTGTTCTATAGGGATGTAACCCACTAGCCCTGACAGAAGGGTCCTCTGTTCTCCTGTCTGTTCTATAGGGATGTAACCCACTAGCCCTGACAGAAGGGTCCTCTGTTCTCCTGTCTGTTCTATAGGGATGTAACCCACTAGCCCTGACAGAAGGGTCCTCTGTTCTCCTGTCTGTTCTATAGGGATGTAACCCACTAGCCCTGACAGAAGGGTCCTCTGTTCTCCTGTCTGTTCTATAGGGATGTAACCCACTAGCCCTGACAGAAGGGTCCTCTGTTCTCCTGTCTGTTCTATAGGGATGTAACCCACTAGCCCTGACAGAAGGGTCCTCTGTTCTCCTGTCTGTTCTATAGGGATGTAACCCACTAGTCCTGACAGAAGGGTCCTCTGTTCTCCTGTCTGTTCTATAGGGATGTAACCCACTAGCCCTGACGGGCCGCTCCAAGCTGCAGAATGAGAGAGCCAGTCTCAACCAACAGATCATCAGACAGATGAGGATGAGAGCTGGGGCAGAGAACTTACTAAGGTACGTACACACACACACACACGGACGGGCGGACGGACGGACGGACGGACGGACGGACGGACGGACGGACGGGCGGGCGGACGGACGGACGGACGGACGGATAGATAGCTGTGGCCATCTTGCTAGGTATATATTTATATATACAGTCACACACAGACAGTCTCACACACAGTCACACTCAATCTCTCTCTCACACAGTCACACTCAATCTCTCTCTCACACAGTCACACTCAATCTCTCTCTCACACAGTCACACTCAATCTCTCACACACACACAGTCTCACTCTCTCTCACACACACAGTCTCACTCTCTCTCACACACACAGTCTCACTCTCTCTCACACACACACAGTCTCACTCTCTCTCGCACACGCAGTCTCACTCTCTCTCGCACACGCAGTCTCACTCTCTCTCGCACACGCAGTCTCACTCTCTCTCGCACACACAGTCTCACTCTCTCTCACACAGCCATGGTCAGTGTCCCAGCCTCTCATCACACAGACACAGTCTCACTCTCTCTCACACACACAGTCTCACTCTCTCTCGCACACACAGTCTCACTCTCTCTCGCACACACAGTCTCACTCTCTCTCACACACACACACATAGTCTCACACACATAGTCTCACACACACAATCTCACACACACAGTCTCGCACACGTACACTAACAGGAAGACACACACTGCAGGCCCTGTATGGTAAGGACAGTGTCCCAGCCTCCATTAGAGAAGAGCCCTGTATGGTAAGGACAGTGTCCCAGCCTCCATTAGAGAAGAGCCCTGTATGGTAAGACAGTGTCCCAGCCTCCATTAGAGAAGAGCCCTGTATGGTAGGACAGTGTCCCAGCCTCCATTAGAGAAGAGCCCTGTATGGTAGGACAGTGTCCCAGCCTCCATTAGAGAAGAGCCCTGTATGGTAAGGACAGTGTCCCAGCCTCCATTAGAGAAGAGC
>NW_026287424.1:0-37500 GCF_023373465.1 Oncorhynchus keta | reverse complement strand
CCAGCCAGCCAGCCAGCCAGTCAGTCAGCCAGCCAGTCAGCCAGTCAGCCAGTCAGCCAGCCAGTCAGCCAGCCAGTCAGCCAGCCAGTCAGCCAGCCAGTCAGCCAGCCAGTCAGTCAGTCAGTCAGTCAGTCAGTCTGCCAGTCTGCCAGTCTGCCAGTCTGCCAGTCTGCCAGTCAGCCAGTCTGCCAGTCTGCCAGCCAGTCTGCCTGCCTGCCAGCCAGCCAGCCAGTCAGTCAGCCAGCCAGCATTTTTATATAGCCCTTCTTACATCAGCTGATATCTCAAAGTGCTGTACAGAAACCCAGCCCAAACAGCAAGCAATGCAGGTGTAGAAGCACGGTGGCTTGGCAAAAACTCCAGAGAAATCTCTTGTGTTCACACAGCAAAGACCTTGACGTCGTCAGCCACTCAGCCTTGTTAAAATACTCCAAACCTGAAGGTGGCAGTAGTGTTGTTTGGCATCGCATGTCCGTGTTATTAGCTTAGCTTATGGTCTAGATTCCAATGTTATCTAGCTAGCTATGCTAATGTTGCTACAGTAGTGTTGTTTGGCATCGCATGTCTGTGTTATTAGCTTAGCTTATGGTCTAGATTCCAATGTTATCTAGCTAGCTAGCTAGCTATGCTAATGTTGCTACAGTAGTGTTGTTTGGCATCGCATGTCTGTGTTATTAGCTTAGTTTATGGTCTAGATTCCAATGTTATCTAGCTAGCTAGCTAGCTATGCTAATGTTGCTACAGTAGTGTTGTTTGGCATCGCATGTCTGTGTTATTAGCTTAGCTTATGGTCTAGATTCCAATGTTATCTAGCTATCTAGCTAGCTATGCTAATGTTGCTACAGTAGTGTTGTTTGGCATCGCATGTCTGTGTTATTAGCTTAGCTTATGGTCTAGATTCCAATGTTATCTAGCTAGCTAGCTAGCTAGCTATGCTAATGTTGCTACAGTAGTGTTGTTTGGCATCGCATGTCCGTGTTATTAGCTTAGCTTATGGTCTAGATTCCAATGTTATCTAGCTAGCTAGCTAGCTATGCTAATGTTGCTACAGTAGTGTTGTTTGGCATCGCATGTCCGTGTTATTAGCTTAGCTTATGGTCTAGATTCCAATGTTATCTAGCTAGCTATGCTAATGTTGCTACAGTAGTGTTGTTTGGCATCGCATGTCCGTGTTATTAGCTTAGCTTATGGTCTAGATTCCAACGTTATCTAGCTAGCTATGCGAATGTTGTTATTTAGTAGAAAGGCCTTGTTGATACTAGCAAGATGGCCACAGCTAGATCACTACCTAGCAAGATGGCCACAGCTAGATCACTACCTAGCAAGATGGCCACAGCTAGATCACTACCTAGCAAGATGGCCACAGCGAGATCACTACCTAGCAAGATGGCCACAGCGAGATCACTACCTAGCAAGATGGCCACAGCTAGATCACTACCTAGCAAGGTGGCCACAGCTAGATCACTACCTAGCAAGATGGCCACAGCGAGATCACCACCTAGCACGATGGCCACAGCTAGATCACTACCTAGCAAGATGGCCACAGCTAGATCACTACCTAGCAAGATGGCCACAGCTAGATCACTACCTAGCAAGATGGCCACAGCTAGATCACTACCTAGCAAGATGGCCACAGCTAGATCACTACCTAGCAAGATGGCCACAGCTAGATCACTACCTAGCAAGATGGCCACAGCTAGATCACTACCTAGCAAGATGGCCACAGCGAGATCACTACCTAGCAAGATGGCCACAGCTAGATGAGTACCTAGCAAGATGGCCACAGCGAGATCTCTACCTAGCAAGATGGCCACAGCTAGATGAGTACCTAGCAAGATGGCCACAGCTAGATGAGTATCCTAGCAAGATGGCCACAGCGAGATCACTACCTAGCAAGATGGCCACAGCTAGATCACTACCTAGCAAGATGGCCACAGCTAGATCACTACCTAGCAAGATGGCCACAGCTAGATCACTACCTAGCAAGATGGCCACAGCTAGATCACTACCTAGCAAGATGGCCACAGCTAGATGAGTATCTAGCAAGATGGCCACAGCTAGATCACTACCTAGCAAGATGGCCACAGCTAGATCACTACCTAGCAAGATGGCCACAGCTAGATCACTACCTAGCAAGATGGCCACAGCTAGATCACTACCTAGCAAGATGGCCACAGCTAGATCACTACCTAGCAAGATGGCCACAGCTAGATCACTACCTAGCAAGATGGCCACAGCTAGATGAGTACCTAGCAAGATGGCCACAGCTAGATCACTACCTAGCAAGATGGCCACAGCTAGATCACTACCTAGCAAGATGGCCACAGCTAGATCACTACCTAGCAAGATGGCCACAGCTAGATCACTACCTAGCAAGATGGCCACAGCTAGATCACTACCTAGCAAGATGGCCACAGCTAGATCACTACCTAGCAAGATGGCCACAGCGAGATCACCACCTAGCACGATGGCCACAGCTAGATCACTACCTAGCAAGATGGCCACAGCTAGATCACTACCTAGCAAGATGGCCACAGCTAGATCACTACCTAGCAAGATGGCCACAGCTAGATCAGTATCTAGCAAGATGGCCACAGCTAGATCACTACCTAGCAAGATGGCCACAGCTAGATCACCACCTAGCAAGATGGCCACAGCTAGATCACTACCTAGCAAGATGGCCACAGCTAGATCAACTAGCAAGATGGCCACAGCTGATCACTACCTAGCAAGATGGCCCACCGATCAACCTGGCAAGATGGCCACAGCTGATCACTACCTAGCAAGATGGCCACCCACTACCTGAAGATGGCCAGCGACCCACCTAGCACGATGGCCACAGCTGATCACTGGCAAGATGGCCACAGCTGATCACTACCTAGCAAGATGGCCACAGCTGAACTGGATGGCCACAGCTAGATCACTACTGGCAAGATGGCCACAGCTGATCACTGGCAAGATGGCCACAGCTGATCACTACCTAGGATGGACCCAGCTAGATCACTACCTAGCAAGATGGCCACCGCTGATCACTACCTAGCAAGATGGCCACAGCTAGATCACTACCTAGCAAGATGGCCACAGCTAGATCACTACTGGCAAGATGGCCACCTAGATGAGTACTGGCAAGATGGCCACAGCTAGATCACTGGCAAGATGGCCACAGCTAGATCACTACTGGATGGCCCACAGCTGAACTACCTAGCAAGATGGACCACAGCTAGATCACTACCTAGCAAGATGGACCCACCGTGATCACTACCTAGCAAGGGCCCAGCGTGAACTGGATGGACCCACCGTGAACTGGATGGACCCACAGCTGATCACTACCTAGCAAGATGGACCCAGCTAGATCACTACCTAGCAAGATGGCCACAGCTAGATCACTACCTAGCAAGATGGCCACAGCTAGATCACTACCTAGCAAGATGGCCACAGGATCACTACCTGCAAGATGGCCACAGGATCACACCGCAAGATGGCCACAGCTGGAGATCACTACCTGGATGGACCCAGCGAGATCACTACCTAGGATGGCCACCTAGATGAACTGCAAGATGGACCCAGCGAGATCTCTACCTAGCAAGATGGCCACAGCTAGATGAGTACCCACAGCTAGATGAGTATCTAGCAAGATGGCCACCCACTACCTAGCAAGATGGCCACAGCTAGATCACTACCTAGCAAGATGGCCACAGCTAGATCACTACCTAGCAAGATGGCCACAGCTAGATCACTACCTAGCAAGATGGCCACAGCTAGATCACTACCTAGACCCACCGTGAACTGGAGACCCACCGTGAACTGGAGACCCACCGTGAACTGGAGACCCACCGTGAACTGGGGTTTTATAAACCTGGAGACCCACCGTGAACTGGCCTTTTATAAACCTGGAGACCCACCGTGAACTGGGGACCCACCGTGAACTGGAGACCCACCGTGAACTGGAGACCCACCGTGAACTGGGAACCCACCGTGAACTGGGAACCCACCGTGAACTGGAGACCCACCGTGAACTGGAGACCCACCGTGAACTGGAGACCCACCGTGAACTGGGAACCCACCGTGAACTGGGGACCCACCGTGAACTGGAGACCCACCGTGAACTGGGAACCCACCGTGAACTGGAGACCCACCGTGAACTGGAGACCCACCGTGAACTGGAGACCCACCGTGAACTGGGAACCCACCGTGAACTGGGGACCCACCGTGAACTGGGGACCCACCGTGAACTGGGGACCCACCGTGAACTGGGGACCCACCGTGAACTGGGGACCCACCGTGAACTGGGGACCCACCGTGAACTGGGGACCCACCGTGAACTGGGGACCCACCGTGAACTGGAGACCCACCGTGAACTGGGGACCCACCGTGAACTGGGGACCCACCGTGAACTGGGGACCCACCGTGAACTGGGGACCCACCGTGAACTGGGGACCCACCGTGAACTGGAGACCCACCGTGAACTGGGGACCCACCGTGAACTGGGGACCCACCGTGAACTGGGGACCCACCGTGAACTGGAGACCCACCGTGAACTGGGGACCCACCGTGAACTGGGAACCCACCGTGAACTGGGGACCCACCGTGAACTGGAGACCCACCGTGAACTGGGAACCCACCGTGAACTGGGGACCCACCGTGAACTGGGGACCCACCCACTGTGAACTGGAGACCCACCGTGAACTGGGGACCCACCGTGAACTGGGGACCCACCGTGAACTGGGAACCCACTGTGAACTGGGGACCCACCGTGAACTGGGGACCCACCGTGAACTGGGGACCCACCGTGAACTGGGACCCACCGTGAACTGGGGACCCACCGTGAACTGGGGACCCACCGTGAACTGGGACCCACCGTGAACTGGGGACCCACCGTGAACTGGGACCCACCGTGAACTGGGGACCCACTGAACTGAGACCCACCGTGAACTGGGACCCACCGTGAACTGGGGACCCACCGTGAACTGGGGACCCACCGTGAACTGGAGACCCACCGTGAACTGGGGACCCACCGTGAACTGGGGACCCACCGTGAACTGGGGACCCACCGTGAACTGGGGACCCACCGTGAACTGGAGACCCACCGTGAACTGGAGACCCACCGTGAACTGGGGACCCACCGTGAACTGGGGACCCACCGTGAACTGGGGACCCACCGTGAACTGGGGACCCACCGTGAACTGGGGACCCACCGTGAACTGGAGACCCACCGTGAACTGGGGACCCACCGTGAACTGGAGACCCACCGTGAACTGGGGACCCACCGTGAACTGGCGTTTTAATAAACCTAGAGACCCACCTTGAACTGGGGACCCACCGTGAACTGGGGACCCACCGTGAACTGGCGTTTTAATAAACCTAGAGACCCACCTTGACGGTCTTTTTCTCCCGTTCTTGTCTGACTCAGATTCTGGGCCTGGAGACCCCTGTCGTCTTCATTAGTGGTCAGTATGCCTCAGGAAATAAGATTTGTAAACTCCAAGGTTGCCAATAAAGTTATGTATTTGATCTGTGTTGAGGTGAGGCTGTTATTCTGTGTTTTCCCAGAATGCCTCTCTCTGTGTGTGTACGGTCCAGGTTAGTAAACACAGATAATGATGCCTAGATAATCAGTTGCCCCGGTGACCTGGCCTACTGTTTAGTGTGTTGTCCGTTGCCATGGTGCAAGGCGGACAAAGGCTCCGTGCCACAGTGTGGCAAATCTCTTTGACGTCAACAGCAGCTTTGTTACCCTCCCTCTCCCCCCTCTTACTCTCCTCACTGTGTCCTCTCCTCACTGTGTCCTCTCCTCACTGTGTCCTCTCCTCACTGTGTCCTCTCCTCACTGTGTCCTCTCCTCACTGTGTCCTCTCCTCACTGTGTCCTCTCCTCACTGTGTCCTCTCCTCACTGTGTCCTCTCCTCACTGTGTCCTCTCCTCACTGTGTCCTCTCCTCACTGTGTCCTCTCCTCCTCGTGTCCTCTCCTCCTTGTGTCCTCTCCTCCCTCTTACTCTCCTCACTGTGTCCTCTCCTCACTGTGTCCTCTCCTCACTGTGTCCTCTCCTCACTGTGTCCTCTCCTCCTCGTGTCCTCTCCTCCTCGTGTCCTCTCCTCCTCGTGTCCTCTCCTCCTCGTGTCCTCTCCTCCTCGTGTCCTCTCCTCCTCGTGTCCTCTCCTCCTCGTGTCCTCTCCTCCTCGTGTCCTCTCCTCCTCGTGTCCTCTCCTCCTCGTGTCCTCTCCCCTCCTCCTCCTCCTCCCTCCTCCTCCCTCTCCTCACTGTGTCCTCTCCTCACTGTGTCCTCTCCTCCTGTGTCCTCTCCTCCTGTGTCCTCTCCTCACTGTGTCCTCTCCTCCTCGTGTCCTCTCCTCACTGTGTCCTCTCCTCACTGTGTCCTCTCCTCACTGTGTCCTCTCCTCCTCGTGTCCTCTCCTCCTCGTGTCCTCTCCTCCTCGTGTCCTCTCCTCCTCGTGTCCTCTCCTCCTCGTGTCCTCTCCTCCTCGTGTCCTCTCCTCCTCTCCTCTCCTCCTCCTCCTCCTCCTCTCCTCACTGTGTCCTCTCCTCACTGTGTCCTCTCCTCCTTGTGTCCTCTCCTCCTCGTGTCCTCTCCTCCTCGTGTCCTCTCCTCCTCGTGTCCTCTCCTCTTCGTGTCCTCTCCTCCTCGTGTCCTCTCCTCCTCGTGTCCTCTCCTCCTCCTCCTCCTCCTCCTCCTCCTCCTCCTCTCCTCACTGTGTCTCCTCCTCCTCCTCCTCTCCTCACTGTGTCCTCCTCCTCTCCTCACTGTGTCTCCTCCTCTCCTCACTGTGTCTCCTCCTCTCCCCTTGTGGTTTGGCTGAGGCCTGTGGCAGCTAGGAGGAGCTGATATGAACAGGCTGTAATATGATTCCAGTAGAGGTCATGATGGCTGCAGCTGGGGTATGGAGCGTTGGGAGTCTGGGCGAGGAGAGCTTGTCCACAGGAATGCTCTAATACTGCACCATATATCAAATTCAACCTAATTCAAAAAATACGTTCTGGAGTACATGGAGTACACTGTCCAGTATATGGATCAGCCTGACAGTCTTCTGAACAGTCTATAGGCTAGTCCTTACTGAGGTACCTGGATCAGCCTGACAGTCTATAGGCTGGTCCTTACTGAGGTACCTGGATCAGCCTGACAGTCTATAGGCTAGTCCTTACTGAGGTACCTTGGATCAGCCTGGCAGTCTTCTGAACAGTCTATAGGCTAGTCCTTACTGAGGTACCTGGATCAGCCTGACAGTCTTCTGAACAGTCTATAGGCTAGTCCTTACTGAGGTACCTTGGATCAGCCTGACAGTCTATAGGCTAGTCCTTACTGAGGTACCTTGGATCAGCCTGGCAGTCTTCTGAACAGTCTATAGGCTAGTCCTTACTGAGGTACCTGGATCAGCCTGACAGTCTGCTGAACAGTCTATAGGCTAGTCCTTACTGAGGTACCTGGATCAGCCTGACAGTCTGCTGAACAGTCTATAGGCTAGTCCTTACTGAGGTACCTTGGATCAGCCTGACAGTCTACATGCTAGTCCTTACTGAGGTACCTGGATCAGCCTGACAGTCTATAGGCTAGTCCTTACTGAGGTATCTGGATCAGCCTGACAGTCTATAGGCTAGTCCTTACTGAGGTACCTGGATCAGCCTGACAGTCTATAGGCTAGTCCTTACTGAGTACCTGGATCAGCCTGACAGTCAGTCTATAGGCTAGTCCCTGAGGTACCTTGGATCAGCCTGACAGTCTTCTGAACAGTCTACAGGCTAGTCCTTACTGAGGTACCTTGGATCAGCCTGACAGTCTATAGGCTGTCCTTACTGAGGTACCTGGATCAGCCTGACAGTCAGTCTATAGGCTAGTCCTTACTGAGGTACCTTGGATCAGCCTGACAGTCTTCTGAACAGTCTACAGGCTAGTCCTTACTGAGGTACCTTGGATCAGCCTGGCAGTCTTCTGAACAGTCTATAGGCTAGTCCTTACTGACTTACTTGGATCAGCCTGACAGTCTGCTGAACAGTCTATAGGCTAGTCCTTACTGAGGTACTTGGATCAGCCTGGCAGTCTTCTGAACAGTCTATAGGCTAGTCCTTACTGAGGTACTTGGATCAGCCTGACAGTCTTCTGAACAGTCTGCTGAACAGTCTATAGGCTAGTCCTTACTGAGGTACTTGGATCAGCCTGGCAGTCTTCTGAACAGTCTATAGGCTAGTCCTTACTGAGGTACTTGGATCAGCCTGACAGTCTTCTGAACAGTCTATAGGCTAGTCCTTACTGAGGTACCTGGATCAGCCTGACAGTCTTCTGAACAGTCTATAGGCTAGTCCTTACTGAGGTACCTTGGATCAGCCTGACAGTCTATAGGCTAGTCCTTACTGAGGTACCTTGGATCAGCCTGGCAGTCTTCTGAACAGTCTATAGGCTAGTCCTTACTGAGGTACTTGGATCAGCCTGACAGTCTGCTGAACAGTCTATAGGCTAGTCCTTACTGAGGTACTTGGATCAGCCTGACAGTCTATAGGCTAGTCCTTACTGAGGTACCTGGATCAGCCTGACAGTCTATAGGCTAGTCCTTACTGAGGTACCTGGATCAGCCTGACAGTCTATAGGCTAGTCCTTACTGAGGTACCTTGGATCAGCCTGACAGTCTATAGGCTAGTCCTTACTGAGGTACCTGGATCAGCCTGACGGTCTATAGGCTAGTCCTTACTGAGGTACCTGGATCAGCCTGACAGTCAGTCTATAGGCTATTCCTTACTGAGGTACCTTGGATCAGCCTGACAATCTGCCGAACAGTCTATAGGCTAGTCCTTACTGAGGTACCTTGGATCAGCCTGAAAGTCTTCTGAACAGTCTATAGGCTAGTCCTTACTGAGGTACTTGGATCAGCCTGACAGTCTTCTGAACAGTCTATAGGCTAATCCTTGCTGAGGTACCTGGATCAGCCTGACAGTCTATAGGCTAGTCCTTACTGAGGTACCTGGATCAGCCTGACAGTCTATAGGCTAGTCCTTACTGAGGTACCTGGATCAGCCTGACAGTCTATAGGCTAGTCCTTACTGAGGTACCTTGGATCAGCCTGACAGTCTATAGGCTAGTCCTTACTGATGTACCTGGATCAGCCTGACAGTCTATAGGCTAGTCCTTACTGAGGTACCTGGATCAGCCTGACAGTCAGTCTATAGGCTATTCCTTACTGAGGTACCTTGGATCAGCCTGACAATCTGCTGAACAGTCTATAGGCTAGTCCTTACTGAGGTACCTTGGATCAGCCTGACAGTCTTCTGAACAGTCTACTTGCGAGTCCTTACTGAGGTACCTTGGATCAGCCTGACAGTCTTCTGAACAGTCTATAGGCTAGTCCTTACTGAGGTACCTGGATCAGCCTGACAGTCTATAGGCTAGTCCTTACTGAGGTACCTGGATCAGCCTGACAGTCAGTCTATAGGCTATTCCTTACTGAGGTACCTTGGATCAGCCTGACAATCTGCTGAACAGTCTATAGGCTGGTCCTTACTGAGGTACCTTGGATCAGCCTGACAGTCTTCTGAACAGTCTACTTGCGAGTCCTTACTGAGGTACCTTGGATCAGCCTGACAGTCTTCTGAACAGTCTATAGGCTAGTCCTTACTGAGGTACCTGGATCAGCCTGACAGTCAGTCTATAGGCTAGTCCTTACTGAGGTACCTGGATCAGCCTGACAGTCTTCTGAACAGTCTATAGGCTAGTCCTTACTGAGGTACCTTGGATCAGCCTGACAGTCTATAGGCTAGTCCTTACTGAGGTACCTTGGATCAGCCTGACAGTCTATAGGCTAGTCCTTACTGAGGTACCTTGGATCAGCCTGACAGTCTTCTGAACAGTCTATAGGCTAGTCCTTACTGAGGTACCTTGACTCAGCCTGACAGTCTATAGGCTAGTCCTTACTGAGTACCTTGACTCAGCCTGACAGTCTATAGGCTAGTCCTTACTGAGGTACCTTGGATCAGCCTGACAGTCTATAGGCTAGTCCTTACTGAGGTACCTTGGATCAGCCTGACAGTCTGCTGAATGCTCTAGTCTCCCCCCTCCCAGTGAAAGATGTTAGATTATTTAGTATTTTTGCTATATTTAAATCAGGCCGTTGTCACGCTTGTGGACCGTGGTGTGCTCGGGAAATGACTCAGGCAGGCTCTTTCTCGCTACAGTAACAGAACCAGCCGGCCGGCAGGTTGGAAGAAGCTGAGTAACAACATGGCCGCTCTGCTCTAACGCCACCAGGAGAACGGGTGTGACCTACTGTAGGTTGGGACATAGAAGGCTAGGTGTGCTCTATAAGTGGGTGGTCAACCTGTCGCTCACCCCTTCCTCCTGTCTCTCTGTCTGTGTCACCCCTGCCCAGGGATAGTGGAGGGTTAGAGGTCAAACTACTTACTGATTGCTACGCACAGGAATTGTCTGTTCAGCCCTGTGGGCCTGAAGACCTGCAGATCTGACCCCGGGGTTACTTTGAGATTCATTAACAGAGGGAACTGGGGAAGGTCAAATGAAGAGATTGTGCATTAATGTCCTTTGTTTTATAGAAGTGAATCACATGTATGGAAACAAGTATTCAGTATTCTGGGAAAGAAAGTATGAATGACTAGGTATGTAGTGGTGCAGGGGATTGGTAGGTATCTAGTGGTGGGGTGGATTGGTAGGTATCTAGTGGTGGGGGATTGGTAGGTATCTAGTGGTGGGGGGATTGGTAGGTATCTAGTGGTGGTGGGGATTGGTAGGTATCTAGTGGTGGGTGGATTGGTAGGTATCTAGTGGTGGGGGGGGATTGGTAGGTATGTAGTGGTGCAGGGGATTGGTAGGTATCTAGTGGTGCGGGGGATTGGTAGGTATCTAGTGGTGGGGGGATTGGTAGGAATCTAGTGGTGCGGGGGATTGGTAGGTATCTAGTGGTGGGGTGGATTGGTAGGTATCTAGTGGTGCGGGGGATTGGTAGGAATCTAGTGGTGCAGGGGATTGGTAGGAATCTAGTGGTGCGGGGGATTGGTAGGTATCTAGTGGTGCGGGGGATTGGTAGGTATCTGGTGGTGGGGGGATTGGTAGGTATCTAGTGGTGCGGGGGATTGGTAGGTATCTAGTGGTGGATGGGGGATTGGTAGGTATCTAGTGGTGGATGGGGGATTGGTAGGTATCTAGTGGTGGATGGGGGATTGGTAGGTATCTAGTGGTGGATGGGGGATTGGTAGGTATCTATTGGTGGTGGGGGGATTGGTAGGTATCTAGTGGTGCGGGGGATTGGTAGGTATCTAGTGGTGGGGGGGATTGGTAGGTATCTATTGGTGGGGGGGATTGGTAGGTATCTATTGGTGGGGGGGGGATTGGTAGGTATCTAGTGGTGGTGGGGGGATTGGTAGGTATCTAGTGGTGGTGGGGGGGGATTGGTAGGTATCTAGCGGTGGTGGGGGGGATTGGTAGGTATCTAGCAGTGGTGGTGGGGGATTGGTAGGTATCTAGTGGTGGGGGGTGGATTGGTAGGTATCTAGTGGTGGGGGGTGGATTGGTAGGTATCTAGTGGTGGGGGGTTGGTAGGTATCTAGTGGTGGGGGGGATTGGTAGGTATCTAGTGGTGGGGGGATTGGTAGGTATCTAGTGGTGGGGGGGGATTGGTAGGTATCTAGTGGTGGTGGGGGATTGGTAGGTATCTAGTGGTGGGGGTGGATTGGTAGGTATCTAGTGGTGGGGGGAATGGTAGGTATCTAGTGGTGGTGGGGGGATTGGTAGGTATCTAGTGGTGGGGGGTTGGTAGGTATCTAGTGGTGGTGGGGGATTGGTAGGTATCTAGTGGTGGGGGGGATTGGTAGGTATCTAGTAGTGGTGGTGGGGGATTGGTAGGTATCTAGTGGTGGGGGGATTGGTAGGTATCTAGTGGTGGGGGGATTGGTAGGTATCTAGTGGTGGGGGGTGGATTGGTAGGTATCTAGTGGTGGGGGGGGGTTGGTAGGTATCTAGTGGTGGGGGGATTGGTAGGTATCTAGTAGTGGTGGTGGGGGATTGGTAGGTATCTAGTGGTGGGGGGATTGGTAGGTATCTAGTGGTGGGGGGTGGATTGGTAGGTATCTAGTGGTGGTGGGGGGGGGGAGTGGTAGGTATCTAGTGGTGGGGGGATTGGTAGGTATCTAGTGGTGGGGGATTGGTAGGTATCTAGTGGTGGGGGGGGGATTGGTAGGTATCTAGTGGTGGGGGATTGGTAGGTATCTAGTGGTGGGGGGGGATTGGTAGGTATCTAGTGGTGGGGGGGTGGATTGGTAGGTATCTAGTGGTGGTGGGGGGGGATTGGTAGGTATCTAGTGGTGGTGGGGGTGGATTGGTAGGTATCTAGTGGTGGGGGGGATTGGTAGGTATCTAGTGGTGGGGGGATTGGTAGGTATCTAGTGGTGGGGGGGATTGGTAGGTATCTAGTGGTGGGGGGGGATTGGTAGGTATCTAGTGGTGGGGGGTGGATTGGTAGGTATCTAGTGGTGGGGGATTGGTAGGTATCTAGTGGTGGGGGGATTGGTAGGTATCTAGTGGTGGGGGGGATTGGTAGGTATCTAGTAGTGGTGGTGGGGGATTGGTAGGTATCTAGTGGTGGGGGGATTGGTAGGTATCTAGTGGTGGGGGGGGTGGATTGGTAGGTATCTAGTGGTGGGGGGGATTGGTAGGTATCTAGTGGTGGGGGGGATTGGTAGGTATCTAGTGGTGGGGGGATTGGTAGGTATCTAGTGGTGGGGGATTGGTAGGTATCTAGTGGTGGTGGGGGGGATTGGTAGGTATCTAGTGGTGGAGGGGGATTGGTGGGTATCTGACCTGGGGTACTGAGATGAACCCTGACCTGATCTAAGGTACTGAGATGACATGAGGCTGTACTGGAGCAGCCTGTCAGCTTCAGAGAACCCTGCATTCCTCCCAGTATTTACAGGCTAACTACTAGCCCTCCTTGGCCCAGTCCACAGTGGGTAAGGTCTTGGGGCCAGGAGATTAACTCAGCGGTGTGGGTGTGTTCGTCTGCCAACACTGCAGCTGGTAGAACCAATGAGTAGGTGCAGAGAGACCTCCCCTATACCCTCACCTGGTAGGTGCAGAGAGACCTCCCTGGTAGGTGCAGAGAGACCTCCCCTATACCCTCACCTGGTAGGTGCAGAGACCTCCCTATACCCTCCCCTGGTAGGTGCAGAGAGACCTCCCTATACCCTCCTGGTAGGTGCAGAGAGACCTCCCCTATACCCTCCCCTGGTAGGTGCAGAGAGACCTCCCCTATACCCTCCCCTGGTAGGTGCAGAGAGACCTCCCTATACCCTCCCCTGGTAGGTGCAGACAGACCTCCCCTATACCCTCCTGGTAGGTGCAGAGAGACCTCCCTATACCCTCCCTGGTAGGTGCAGAGAGACCTCCCCTATACCCTCCCCTGGTAGGTGCAGAGAGACCTCCCCTATACCCTCCCTGGTAGGTGCAGAGAGACCTCCCTATACCCTCACCTGGTAGGTGCAGAGAGACCTCCCTATACCCTCACCTGGTAGGTGCAGAGAGACCTCCCCTATACCCTCACCTGGTAGGTGCAGAGAGACCTCCCCTGGTAGGTGCAGAGAGACCTCCCCTGGTAGGTGCAGAGAGACCTCCCCTATACCCTCCTCTGGTAGGTGCAGAGAGACCTCCCTATACCCTCACCTGGTAGGTGCAGAGAGACCTCCCTATACCCTCACCTGGTAGGTGCAGAGAGACCTCCCTATACCCTCCCTGGTAGGTGCAGAGACCTCCCCTATACCCTCCCCTGGTAGGTGCAGAGAGACCCGTGTATTGAAGTTTCAGGTACTTGTGTGTTTTCTTGGGTGGTTAAGATGCATTATTCCAACATGCCTAAGGATTTAGGTGGTTCTCTGGAGATCAGATGGTGGAGCATGGTGCTTGTAATACCAGGAGAGTGGGTTTGATTCCAGGGACCACCTATATGTAAAAAAATTAAAAAATGGATGCACGCATTACTCTAATTTACGTTGGATAAAAGTGTCTGCTAAATGGCGTAAATGATTATATTATATTTATTTTGTGGGACTTTGAACTTTCAAAACAATAAGCTGGTCTGAAGAGATTATGTTCCACCTGTGTTTTCTACCTGGAATGTAAACAGCAGTCCTGACTCCTGGGGAGTGGCAGGGAGAGACAGGAAGGTGGAATACAAAGGTGACTCCTCTGTCCTCCCCTATACCCTCACCTGGCCTCTCTCTCTTTCTCTGTCCTCTCCTATACCCTCACCTGGCCTCTCCCTCTCTATCCTCCCCTAAACCCTCACCTGGCCTCCCTCTCTATCCTCCCCTAAACCCTCACCTGGCCTCTCTCTCTGCCCTCCCCTATACCCTCACCCGGCCTTTCCCTCTCTCTCTATCCTCCCCTAAACCCTCACCTGGCCTCTCTCTCTGCCCTCCTCTATACCCTCACCTGGCCTCTCTCTCTCTCTCTCTGTCCTCCCCTATACCCTCACCTGGCCTCTCTCTCTCTCTCTGTCCTCCCCTATACCCTCACCTGGCCTCTCTCTCTCTCTGTCCTCCCCTATACCCTCACCTGGCCTCTCTCTCTCTCTGTCCTCCCCTATACCCTCACCTGGCCTCTCTCTCTCTCTGTCCTCCCCTATACCCTCACCTGGCCTCTCTCTCTCTCTGTCCTCCCCTATACCCTCACCTGGCCTCTCTCTCTCTCTCTCTCTCTCTCTGTCCTCCCCTATACCCTCACCTGGCCTCTCTCTCTCTCTCTCTCTCTCTCTCTCTGTCCTCCCCTATACCCTCACCTGGCCTCTCTCTCTCTCTCTCTCTCTCTCCCCCTATACCCTCACCTGGCCTCTCTCTCTCTCTCTCTGTCCTCCCTATACCCTCACCTGGCCTCTCTCTCTCTCTCTCTGTCCTCCCCTATACCCTCACCTGGCCTCTCTCTCTCTCTGTCCTCCCCTATACCCTCACCTGGCCTCTCTCTCTCTCTCTCTCTGTCCTCCCCTAAACCCTCACCTGGCCTCTCTCTCTGCCCTCCTCTATACCCTCACCTGGCCTCTCTCTCTCTCTCTCTCTCTCTCTCTCTCTCTGTCCTCCCCTATACCCTCACCTGGCCTCTCTCTCTCTCTCTCTCTCTCTCTCTCTCTCTCCCTCCCCTAAACCCTCACCTGGCCTCTCTCTCTGCCCTCCTCTATACCCTCACCTGGCCTCTCTCTCTCTCTCTCTCTCTGCCCTCCTCTATACCCTCACCTGGCCTCTCTCTCTCTCTCTCTCTGTCCTCCCCTATACCCTCACCTGGCCTCTCTCTCTCTCTCTCTCTGTCCTCCCTATACCCTCACCTGGCCTCTCTCTCTCTCTCTCTCTCTGTCCTCCCCTATACCCTCACCTGGCCTCTCTCTCTCTCTCTCTCTCTCTGTCCTCCCCTATACCCTCACCTGGCCTCTCTCTCTCTCTGTCCTCCCCTATACCCTCACCTGGCCTCTCTCTCTCTCTCTCTCTCTGTCCTCCCTAAACCCTCACCTGGCCTCTCTCTCTGCCCTCCTCTATACCCTCACCTGGCCTCTCTCTCTCTCTCTCTCTCTCTCTCTGTCCTCCCCTAAACCCTCACCTGGCCTCTCTCTCTGCCCTCCTCTATACCCTCACCTGGCCTCTCTCTCTCTCTCTCTCTCTCTCTGTCCTCCCCTATACCCTCACCTGGCCTCTCTCTCTCTCTCTCTCTCTCTCTCTGTCCTCCCCTATACCCTCACCTGGCCTCTCTCTCTCTCTCTCTCTCTGTCCTCCCCTATACCCTCACCTGGCCTCTCTCTCTCTCTCTCTCTCTCTGTCCTCCCCTATACCCTCACCTGGCCTCTCTCTCTCTCTGTCCTCCCTATACCCTCACCTGGCCTCTTTCTTTCTCTTTCTTTTTCTCTCTCTCTCTCTCTCTCCTTTTTCTTCCCCCGTCTGGTGTCAGGTTTCAGTAGTTCTACGTTCCTCCTCTCTCCTAGCAGCAGGTAAAGAAGTGTACCGACCAGGCCGACTGGTTTGTCCAGGTTTATTTATGTGGAGTTACTCCCTGATAATAACCCACTGGTCTCTACTTTCTCTCTCCTGTCTCTCTACTGCTCTTACTGTCTCTCTACTGCTCTTACTGTCTCTCTACTGCTCTTACTGTCTCTCTAGTGCTCTTACTGTCTCTCTACTGCTCTTACTGTCTCTCTACTGTTATTACTGTCTCTCTACTGTTATTACTGTCTCTCTACTGTTATTACTGTCTCTCTACTGTTATTACTGTCTCTCTACTGCTCTTACTGTCTCTCTAGTGCTCTTACTGTCTCTCTACTGTTATTACTGTCTCTCTACTGCTCTTACTGTCTCTCTACTGTTATTACTGTCTCTCTACTGTTATTACTGTCTCTCTACTGCTCTTACTGTCTCTCTACTGCTCTTACTGTCTCTCTACTGCTCTTACTGTCTCTCTACTGCTCTTACTGTCTCTCTACTGTTATTACTGTCTCTCTACTGCTCTTACTGTCTCTCTACTGCTCTTACTGTCTCTCTACTGTTATTACTGTCTCTCTACTGTTATTACTGTCTCTCTACTGTTATTACTGTCTCTCTACTGTTATTACTGTCTCTCTACTGCTCTTACTGTCTCTCTACTGCTCTTACTGTCTCTCTACTGCTCTTACTGTCTCTCTACTGCTCTTACTGTCTCTACTGCTCTTACTGTCTCTCTACTGCTCTTACTGTCTCTCTACTGCTCTTACTGTCTCTCTACTGCTCTTACTGTCTCTCTACTGCTCTTACTGTCTCTCTACTGCTCTTACTGTCTCTCTGCTGTTATTACTGTCTCTCTACTGTTATTACTGTCTCTCTACTGTTATTACTGTCTCTCTACTGTTATTACTGTCTCTCTACTGTTATTACTGTCTCTCTACTGTTATTACTGTCTCTACTGCTCTTACTGTCTCTCTACTGCTCTTACTGTCTCTCTACTGCTCTTACTGTCTCTCTACTGCTCTTACTGTCTCTCTACTGCTCTTACTGTCT
The DNA here is from genome assembly GCF_023373465.1 of Oncorhynchus keta. NCBI lineage: Eukaryota > Metazoa > Chordata > Actinopteri > Salmoniformes > Salmonidae > Oncorhynchus > Oncorhynchus keta. The sequence continues at coordinate 20,488 of NW_026287424.1, read as the reverse complement.
CTACTGCTCTTACTGTCTCTACTGCTCTTACTGTCTCTACTGCTCTTACTGTCTCTACTGTTATTACTGTCTCTCTACTGCTCTTACTGTCTCTCTACTGCTCTTACTGTCTCTCTACTGTTATTACTGTCTCTCTACTGTTATTACTGTCTCTCTACTGTTATTACTGTCTCTCTACTGTTATTACTGTCTCTACTGTTATTACTGTCTCTACTGTTATTACTGTCTCTCTACTGCTCTTACTGTCTCTCTACTGTTATTACTGTCTCTCTACTGCTCTTACTGTCTCTCTACTGCTCTTACTGTCTCTCTACTGCTCTTACTGTCTCTCTACTGCTCTTACTGTCTCTCTACTGCTCTTACTGTCTCTCTACTGCTCTTACTGTCTCTCTACTGCTCTTACTGTCTCTCTACTGCTCTTACTGTCTCTCTACTGCTCTTACTGTCTCTCTACTGCTCTTACTGTCTCTCTACTGTTATTACTGTCTCTACTGTTATTACTGTCTCTACTGTTATTACTGTCTCTACTGTTATTACTGTCTCTCTACTGTTATTACTGTCTCTCTACTGTTATTACTGTCTCTCTACTGTTATTACTGTCTCTCTACTGTTATTACTGTCTCTCTACTGTTATTACTGTCTCTCTACTGTTATTACTGTCTCTCTACTGCTCTTACTGTCTCTCTACTGCTCTTACTGTCTCTCTACTGCCCTTACTGTCTCTCTACTGTCTCTCTACTTTTATTACTGTCTCTCTACTGTTATTACTGTCTCTCTACTGCTCTTACAGTCTCTCTACTGTCATTAAATCAAATGTTATTTGTCACATACACATGGTTAGCAGATGTTAATGCGAAATGCTCGAAATTACTGTCTCTCTCCTGTCTCTCCTGTCTCTACTGTGTGAACTGAGTTTCCGGAGTCAGGGTCTGTCATTATGGGTGCGTCCTCAATGGCTCCCTATTCCATATATAGTGCACTACTATTGGCCTGAGCCCTATGGGCCCTGGTGTAAAGTAGTGCACTATATAGTGAACAGGGTGCCATAGGGCCCTGGTGTAAAGTAGTGCACTATATAGTGAATAGGGTGCCATAGGGCCCTTGTGTAAAGTAGTGCACTATATAGTGAATAGGGTGCCATAGGGCCCTGGTGTAAAGTAGTGCACTATATAGTGAATAGGGTGCCATAGGGCCCTGGTGTAAAGTAGTGCACTATATAGTGAATAGGGTGCCATAGGGCCCTGGTGTAAAGTAGTGCACTATATAGTGAATAGGTGCCATAGGGCCCTGGTGTAAAGTAGTGCACTATATAGTGAATAGGGTGCCATAGGGCCCTGGTGTAAAGTAGTGCACTATATAGTGAATAGGGTGCCATAGGGCCCTGGTGTAAAGTAGTGCACTATATAGTGAATAGGGTGCCATAGGGCCCTGGTGTAAAGTAGTGCACTATATAGTGAATAGGGTGCCATAGGGCCCTGGTGTAAAGTAGTGCACTATATAGTGAATAGGGTGCCATAGGGCCCTGGTGTAAAGTAGTGCACTATATAGTGAATAGGGTGCCATAGGGCCCTGGTGTAAAGTAGTGCACTATATAGTGAATAGGTGCCATAGGGCCCTGGTGTAAAGTAGTGCACTATATAGTGAATAGGGTGCCATAGGGCCCTGGTGTAAAGTAGTGCACTATATAGTGAACAGGGTGCCATAGGGCCCTGGTGTAAAGTAGTGCACTATATACGGAACAGGGTGCCATAGGGCCCTGGTGTAAAGTAGTGCACTATATAGTGAATAGGGTGCCATAGGGCCCTGGTGTAAAGTAGTGCACTATATAGTGAATAGGGTGCCATAGGGCCCTGGTGTAAAGTAGTGCACTATATAGTGAATAGGGTGCCATAGGGCCCTGGTGTAAAGTAGTGCACTATATAGTGAATAGGGTGCCATAGGGCCCTGGTGTAAAGTAGTGCACTATATAGTGAATAGGGTGCCATAGGGCCCTGGTGTAAAGTAGTGCACTATATACTGAACAGGGTGCCATAGGGCCCTGGTGTAAAGTAGTGCACTATATAGTGAACAGGGTGCCATAGGGCCCTGGTGTAAAGTAGTGCACTATATAGTGAATAGGGTGCCATAGGGCCCTGGTGTAAAGTAGTGCACTATATAGGGAACAGGGTACCATTTGAACCCCACGGTATCTAGTCTGACCTCAGCGGTCCTTCACTCTTCCTCTCTGGAAGAGGTCCCCTGGAAATACATGGAATTAATGCCAAAATATAAATGGTACAGCTTCAGGAGAATGGCTGTAGCTCCACCACACCACTCATTAGGGTCTAAGTGTTTCCATGTATTGGTGTGTGACTGTATATGAACTATGGTGATGAGCTGGATGAATCCTGTCCCCTGAGCCATCTAGGCCAATATCAGAGCCAGGTCAGGAAACCTCATCTAGCCGTGTCCCAAATGGCACACACCCTATTGGCCCTGGTCAAAAGTAGTGCACTATAGAGAGAATAGAGTGGCATAGGGCCCTGGTCAAAAGTAGTGCACTATAGAGAGAATAGAGTGCCATCTGACATTAGGGACTCAGACTATGTCTCAACTGAGCAGTTCCCATGGACCTCGCCTTGTCTCCAGTCAGTCCTCAGTCCTCTGTCTCCAGTCAGTCCTCAGTCCTCTGTCTCCAGTCAGTCAGTCCTCTGTCTCCAGTCAGTCAGTCCTCTGTCTCCAGTCAGTCGGTCCTCTGTCTCCAGTCAGTCGTCAGTCCTCTGTCTCCAGTCAGTCGTCAGTCCTCTGTCTCCAGTCAGTCGTCAGTCCTCTGTCTCAGTCAGTCGTCAGTCCTCTGTCTCCAGTCAGTCGTCAGTCCTCTGTCTCCAGTCAGTCGTCAGTCCTCTGTCTCCAGTCAGTCGTCAGTCCTCTGTCTCCAGTCAGTCGTCAGTCCTCTGTCTCCAGTCAGTCGTCAGTCCTCTGTCTCCAGTCAGTCGTCAGTCCTCTGTCTCCAGTCAGTCGTCAGTCCTCTGTCTCCAGTCAGTCGTCAGTCCTCTGTCTCCAGTCAGTCGTCAGTCCTCTGTCTCCAGTCAGTCGTCAGTCCTCTGTCTCCAGTCAGTCGTCAGTCCTCTGTCTCCAGTCAGTCGTCAGTCCTCTGTCTCTAGTCAGTCAGTCCTCTGTCTCTAGTCAGTCAGTCCTCTGTCTCTTGTCAGTCAGTCCTCTGTCTCCAGTCAGTCAGTCCTCTGTCTCAGTCAGTCAGTCCTCTGTCTCCAGTCAGTCCCTCAGTCCTCTGTCTCTAGTCAGTCCTCAGTCCTCTGTCTCTAGTCAGTCGTCAGTCCTCTGTCTCCAGTCAGTCAGTCAGTCCTCTGTCTCCAGTCAGTCTCTCTGTCTCCAGTCAGTCGTCAGTCCTCTGTCTCCAGTCAGTCGTCAGTCCTCTGTCTCCAGTCAGTCGTCAGTCCTCTGTCTCCAGTCAGTCGTCAGTCCTCTGTCTCTAGTCAGTCAGTCCTCTGTCTCCAGTCAGTCAGTCCTCTGTCTCCAGTCAGTCAGTCCTCTGTCTCAGTCAGTCTCTGTCTCCAGTCAGTCAGTCCTCTGTCTCTAGTCAGTCAGTCCTCTGTCTCCAGTCAGTCCTCAGTCCTCTGTCTCTAGTCAGTCCTCAGTCCTCTGTCTCTAGTCAGTTCTCTGTCAGTCCAGTCTCTGTCTCCAGTCAGTCGTCAGTCCTCTGTCTCCAGTCAGTCGTCTCAGTCCTCTGTCTCCAGTCAGTCAGTCCTCTGTCTCCAGTCAGTCAGTCAGTCCTCTGTCTCTAGTCAGTCAGTCCTCTGTCTCTAGTCAGTCAGTCCTCTGTCTCCAGTCAGTCAGTCCTCTGTCTCCAGTCAGTCAGTCCTCTGTCTCCAGTCAGTCAGTCCTCTGTCTCCAGTCAGTCAGTCCTCTCTGTCTCAGTCAGTCAGTCAGTCCTCTGTCTCCAGTCAGTCCTCTGTCTGTCAGTCCTCTGTCTCCAGTCAGTCAGTCCTCTGTCTCAGTCAGTCCTCTGTTCTCCAGTCAGTCCTCTGTCTCCAGTCAGTCAGTCAGTCCTCTGTCTCCAGTCAGTCAGTCAGTCCTCTGTCTCCAGTCAGTCCTCTGTCTACAGCAGTCAGTCAGTCCTCTGTCTGGGTGTAACAGTCAGTCCTCTGTCTCCAGTCAGTCCTCCTGTCTGACAGCTCAGTCCTCCTGTCTGACAGCTCAGTCCTCCTGTCTGACAGCTCAGTCCTCCTGTCTGACAGCTCAGTCAGTCTGACAGCTCAGTCCTCCTGTCTGACAGCTCAGTCCTCCTGTCTGACAGCCTCCTCCTGTCTGAGAGCTCAGTCCTCCTGTCTGACAGCTCAGTCCTCCTGTCTGACAGCTCAGTCCTCCTGTCTGACAGCTCAGTCCTCCTGTCTGACAGCTCAGTCCTCCTGTCTGGCAGCTCAGTCCTCCTGTCTGACAGCTCAGTCCTCCTGTCTGACAGCTCAGTCCTCCTGTCTGACAGCTCAGTCCTCCTGTCTGACAGCTCAGTCCTCCTGTCTGACAGCTCAGTCCTCCTGTCTGACAGCTCAGTCCTCCTGTCTGACAGCTCAGTCCTCCTGTCTGACAGCTCAGTCCTCCTGTCTGACAGCTCAGTCCTCCTGTCTGACAGCTCAGTCCTCCTGTCTGACAGCTCAGTCCTCCTGTCTGACAGCTCAGTCCTCCTGTCTGACAGCTCAGTCCTCCTGTCTGACAGCTCAGTCCTCCTGTCTGACAGCTCAGTCCTCCTGTCTGGCAGCTCAGTCCTCCTGTCTGACAGCTCAGTCCTCCTGTCTGGCAGCTCAGTCCTCCTGTCTGACAGCTCAGTCCTCCTGTCTGACAGCTCAGTCCTCCTGTCTGGCAGCTCAGTCCTCCTGTCTGACAGCTCAGTCCTCCTGTCTGACAGCTCAGTCCTCCTGTCTGACAGCTCAGTCCTCCTGTCTGACAGCTCAGTCCTCCTGTCTGACAGCTCAGTCCTCCTGTCTGACAGCTCAGTCCTCCTGTCTGACAGCTCAGTCCTCCTGTCTGACAGCTCAGTCCTCCTGTCTGACAGCTCAGTCCTCCTGTCTGACAGCTCAGTCCTCCTGTCTGACAGCTCAGTCCTCCTGTCTGACAGCTCAGTCCTCCTGTCTGACAGCTCAGTCCTCCTGTCTGACAGCTCAGTCCTCCTGTCTGACAGCTCAGTCCTCCTGTCTGACAGCTCAGTCCTCCTGTCTGACAGCTCAGTCCTCCTGTCTGACAGCTCAGTCCTCCTGTCTGACAGCTCAGTCCTCCTGTCTGACAGCTCAGTCCTCCTGTCTGACAGCTCAGTCCTCCTGTCTGACAGCTCAGTCCTCCTGTCTGACAGCTCAGTCCTCCTGTCTGACAGCTCAGTCCTCCTGTCTGACAGCTCAGTCCTCCTGTCTGACAGCTCAGTCCTCCTGTCTGACAGCTCAGTCCTCCTGTCTGACAGCTCAGTCCTCCTGTCTGACAGCTCAGTCCTCCTGTCTGACAGCTCAGTCCTCCTGTCTGACAGCTCAGTCCTCCTGTCTGACAGCTCAGTCCTCCTGTCTGACAGCTCAGTCCTCCTGTCTGACAGCTCAGTCCTCCTGTCTGACAGCTCAGTCCTCCTGTCTGACAGCTCAGTCCTCCTGTCTGACAGCTCAGTCCTCCTGTCTGACAGCTCAGTCCTCCTGTCTGACAGCTCAGTCCTCCTGTCTGACAGCGCAGTCCTCCTGTCTGACAGCTCAGGTCTCCTGTCTGTCAGCTCAGTCCTCCTGTCTGACAGCTCAGTCCTCCTGTCTGACAGCTCAGTCCTCCTGTCTGACAGCTCAGTCCTCCTGTCTGACAGCTCAGTCCTCCTGTCTGACAGCTCAGTCCTCCTGTCTGACAGCTCAGTCCTCCTGTCTGACAGCTCAGTCCTCCTGTCTGACAGCGCTCAGTCCTCCTGTCTGACAGCTCCAGTCCTCCTGTCTGACAGCTCAGTCCTCCTGTCTGACAGCTCAGTCCTCCTGTCTGACAGCTCTGACAGTCCTCCTGTCTGACAGCTCAGTCCTCCTGTCTGACAGCTCAGTCCTCCTGTCTGACAGCTCAGTCCTCCTGTCTGTCAGCTCAGTCCTCCTGTCTGACAGCTCAGTCCTCCTGTCTGACAGCTCAGTCCTCCTGTCTGACAGCTCAGTCCTCCTGTCTGACAGCTCAGTCCTCCTGTCTGACAGCTCAGTCCTCCTGTCTGACAGCTCAGTCCTCCTGTCTGACAGCTCAGTCCTCCTGTCTGACAGCTCAGTCCTCCTGTCTGACAGCTCAGTCCTCCTGTCTGACAGCTCAGTCCTCCTGTGACAGCGCCAGTCCTCCTGTCTGACAGCTCAGTCCTCCTGTCTGTCGGCTCAGTCCTCCTGCTGACGGCTCAGTCCTCCTGTCTGGCAGCTCAGTCCCTCCTGTCTGACAGCTCAGTCCTCCTGTCTGGCAGCTCAGTCCTCCTGTCTGACAGCTCAGTCCTCCTGTCTGACAGCTCAGTCCTCCTGTCTGACAGCTCAGTCCTCCTGTCTGACAGCTCAGTCCTCCTGTCTGACAGCTCAGTCCTCCTGTCTGACGGCTCAGTCCTCCTGTCTGACGCTCAGTCCTCCTGTCTGACGGCTCAGTCCTCCTGTCTGACGGCTCAGTCCTCCTGTCTGACGCTCAGTCCTCCTGTCTGACAGCTCAGTCCTCCTGTCTGACGGCTCAGTCCTCCTGTCTGTCAAAGTTTGTATCTCAAACGTTTTTTCTTCAGTTTTGTATTGTGAACGCTAACATGCCTTTCCTTTTCTCTTCCCGTTTCCAGGGCGACCTCCAACAACAAAGTGTGTGATATGGTCGTTCTGGAGCTGAGCTATATCAACTCCTAACCTGCAGCTGCTCATGGAACAACTGGAGGGGCTCAACAGCTCCGTGGAGGTCTACCAGAACAGCCAGTGAGTAAACGACTCCCCTTTAAACAGCTCCCTTTAAACGGCTCCCCTTTAAACGGCTCCCCTTTAAACGGCTCCCCTTAAACAGCTCCCCTTAAACAGCTCCCCTTTAAACGGCTCCCCTTTAAACAGCTCCCCTTTAAACAGCTCCCCTTTAAACGGCTCCCCTTTAAACAGCTCCCTTTAAACGACTCCCTTTAAACAGCTCCCCTTTAAACGGCTCCCCTTTAAACGGCTCCCTTTAAACAGCTCCCTTTCAACGCTCCCCTTTAAACAGCTCCTTTAAACGACTCCCTTTCAACGCAACCCTTTCAACGGCTCCCCTTTAAACGCAACTCCCTTTAAACGGCTCCCTTTAAACGCTCCCCTTTAAACGGCTCCCCTTAAACGGCTCCCCTTTAAACGCTCCCCTTTAAACGACTCCTTTAAATGACTCCTTTAAACGGCTCCTTTAAACAGCTCCCTTTAAACGACAACTTTTAAACGACTCTTTAAACTGCAACTTTTAAACGACTCCCCTTTAAACTGCAACTTTTAAACGACTCCCCTTTAAACTGCAACTTTAAACGACTCCTTTAAACTGCAACTTTTAAACGACTCCTTAAACAGCTCCCTTTAAACGACACTTTAAACGACAACTTTTAAACGACAACTTTTAAACGGCTTTAAACGGCGCCCCTTAAACAGCACCCTAAATAAAACACTGAACCTAAACACACTACAGTCAACTGGGCCTTTAAATAAAACACTGAACCTAAACACACTACAGTCAACTGGGCCTTTAAATAAAACACTGTGAACCTAAACACACTACAGTCAACTGGCCTTTAAATAAAACACTGAACCTAAACACACTACAGTCAACTGGCCTTTAAATAAAACACTGTGAACCTAAACACACTACAGTCAACTGGCCTTTAAATAAAACACTGAACCTAAACACACTACAGTCAACTGGGCCTTTAAATAAAACACTGAACCTAAACACACTACAGTCAACTGGCCTTTAAATAAAACACTGTGAACCTAAACACACTACAGTCAACTGGCCTTTAAATAAAACACTGTGAACCTAAACACACTACAGTCAACTGGGCCTTTAAATAAAACACTGAACCTAAACACACTACAGTCAACTGGCCTTTAAATAAAACACTGAACCTAAACACACTACAGTCAACTGGGCCTTTAAATAAAACACTGAACCTAAACACACTACAGTCAACTGGCCTTTAAATAAAACACTGTGAACCTAAACACACTACAGTCAACTGGCCTTTAAATAAAACACTGAACCTAAACACACTACAGTCAACTGGGTCTTTAAATAAAACACTGTGAACCTAAACACACTACAGTCAGCTGGGCTTTAAATAAAACACTGAACCTAAACACACTACAGAGCGGGAAATAAAACAGGTCAACTACAGTCAACTGGGCCTTTAAATAAAACACTGAACCTAAACACACTACAGTCAACTGGGTACCTTTAAATAAAACACTGTGAACCTAAACACACTACAGTCAATCTGGATGGGTACCTTTAAATAAAACACTGAACCTAAACACCTACAGTCAGATGGGTACAGCTTTAAACTAAAACACTAGTGAACCTAAAACACACTAGATGGGTACAGCATCACCATCTGGGCCAGCTTAAATAAAACCATCTAGATGGGTACAGTTTAAACACCATCAATGGGTACAAAAACCATCTGAACCTAAACACACATCACCATCTAATGGGTACCTTTAAATAAAACACTGTGAACCTAAACCATCTCAGATGGGTACAGCTTTAAACCATCTAGAACCTAAACACACTACAGTCAACTGGGCCTTTAAATAAAACACTAGATGGGTACCTAAACACCATCTAGATGGGTACAGCTTGTAAACATGGGGTACAGTTTATAAATCTAAAACAGCTTGAACACCATAAACACACTAAGCTTGTACAGAACTGGGTACAGCTTTAAATAAAACATCTGAACCTAAACACACTAACCATCTAGATGGGTACAGCTTGTAAACACCATCTTTAAATAAAACATCTAGATGGGTACCTAAACACATCTACAGTCAACTGGCCTTTAAAACACCATCTGAACCTAAAAGATGGGTACACTACAGTCTAGATGGCCTTTAACCATCTAAAACAGCTTGTATAAACACCAGTCTAGATGGGTACAGCTTTAAATACAACATCTAGATGGGTACAGCTTGTAAACACCATCTAGATGGGTACAGCTTGTAACCATGTTTATACATAGATGGGTACACTGTCTAGATGGGTACACTTGTACACCATCTAGATGGGTACAGCTTTTAAACACCATCTAGATGGGTACAGCTATAACCATCTAGATGGGTACAGGCTTTGATCTAGATGGGTACAGCTAAACACATCTAGATGGGTACAAAACACCATCTAGATGGGTACAGTCACCATCTAGATGGGTACTTTAAACATAACACCATCTAGATGGGTAAACACATCTAGATGGGTACATTGTATAGACCATCTAGATGGGTACAGCAAAACCATCTAGATGGGTACAGCTAAACACCATCTAGATGGGTACAGCTTGTAAACACCATCTAGATGGGTACAGCTTGTAACACCATCTAGATGGGTACACATAAACATACACCATCAGATGGTACAGCTTGTAACACCATCTGATGGGTACAGCTTGTAAACACCATCTGAGGTACAGAAAAGATGGGTACAGCTTGTATACACCATCTAGATGGGTACAGCTTGTAAACACCATCTAGGGTGCACTCTAGATGGGTACAGCTAAACACCATCTAGATGGGTACAGCTTGTATACACCATCTAGATAAAACACCATCTAGATGGGTAAACAATAAACCATCAGATGGTGCAGCTCTAGATGGTACACTACACCATCTAGATGGGTACAGCTTGTATAAACCATCTAGATGGGTACAGCTATGCCATCTAGATGGGTACAGCTTGTAAACACCATCTAGATGGACAGTTGGCCATCTAGATGGGTACAGCTTGTAACACCATCTAATGGGTACACCATCTAGATGGGTACAGCTTGTAAACAAAGCTACACCATCTAGATGGGTACAGCTTTAAACACCATCTGATGGGTACAGCTTGTATACACCATCTAGATGGGTACAACTTTTCTAGATGGGTACAGCTTGTATACACCATCAGCTTGTAAACAGATCTAGATGGGTACAGCTTGTATACACCATCTAGAAACAGCTTGTATACACCATCTGAACTGGGGTACAGCTTTAAATAAACCATCTAGATGGGTAAGCTAAACACATCTAGATGGGTACAGCTTGTATACACCATCTAGATGGGTACAGCTTGTATACACCATCTAGACCAGCTAGATGGGTACACCATCTAGATGGGTACAGCTAAACACCATCTAAACAGCTTGTAACACCATCTAGATGGGTACAGCTTGTAGCTTGTACACCATCTAGATGGGTACAGCTTGTAAACACCATCTAGATGGGTACAGCTTGTAAACACCATAGGTACACCATCTAGATGTCAAACACCATCTAGCTTGTAAACACCATCTAGATGGGTACAGCTCAAACACCATCTAGATGGGTACAGCTTGTAAACACTTGTAAACATCTAGATGGGTTTAAACACCATCTAGATGGGTACAGCTGTAAACACCATAAACACCATCTAGATGGGTACAGCTTGTAAACTCTAGATGGGTACAGCTGCAGGGCTTGTAAACACCATCTAGATGGGCAGCTTGTATACACCATCTAGATGGGCTAGCTTCAAAACACCATCTAGATGGGTACAGAGCAACACCATCTAGAGGTACACCATCTAGATGGTACAGCTTGTATACACCATCTAGATGGGTACAGCTTGAGCTCTAGATGGGTACAGCTTGTACACCATCTAGATCTCTAGATGGGCTTGTATACACCATCTAGATCAGTACAGCTTGTAAACACCATCTAGATGGGTACAGTTGTATACACCATCTAGATGGGTACAGCTTGTATACACCATCTAGATGGGTACAGCTTGTATACACCATCTAGATGGGTACAGCTTGTAAACACCATCTAGATGGGTACAGCTTGTAAACACCATCTAGATGGGTACAGCTTGTACACCATCTAGATGGGTACAGCTTGTATAACACCATCTAGATGGGTACAGCTTATACACCATCTAGATGGGTACAGCTTGTAAACACCATCTAGATGGGTACAGCTTGTATAACACCATCTAGATGGGTACAGCTTGTATACACCATCTAGATGGGTACAGCTTGTATACACCATCTAGATGGGTACAGCTTGTATACACCATCTAGATGGGTACAGCTTGTAAACACCATCTAGATGGGTACAGCTTGTATACACCATCTAGATGGGTACAGCTTGTAAACACCATCTAGATGGGTACAGCTTGTAAACACCATCTAGATGGGTACAGCTTGTAAACACCATCTAGATGGGTACAGCTTGTAAACACCATCTAGATGGGTACAGCTTGTAAACACCATCTAGATGGGTACAGCTTGTAAACACCATCTAGATGGGTACAGCTTGTAAACACCATCTAGATGGGTACAGCTTGTAAACACCATCTAGATGGGTACAGCTTGTATACACCATCTAGATGGGTACAGCTTGTATACACCATCTAGATGGGTACAGCTTGTATACACCATCTAGATGGGTACAGCTTGTATACACCATCTAGATGGGTACAGCTTGTATACACCATCTAGATGGGTACAGCTTGTAAACACCATCTAGATGGGTACAGTTGTAAACACCATCTAGATGGGTACAGCTTGTAAAACACCATCTAGATGGGTACAGCTTGTATACACCATCTAGATGGGTACAGCTTGTAAACACCATTGCAAATTCTCCACCTTCAACCAAGTTATTGCTGGAAATGGCCCTTTTTCAAAGCTCCTATCGCAGAATATAAAAACACCCAACATTGAACTTAGTTGGTGCTTCCTGCTTTAGTTTTTGCTTGTAAGCAGGAATAAGGAGGACAGAATTGTGGTCAGACTTGCCAAATGGAGGGTGAGGGAGAGCTTTGTACGTGTCTCTCTCTGTGTGGAGTAAAGGTGGTCTGGTGTTGGGGGGTTTTCCCCTCTGGTTGCACATTTTAACATGCTGGTAGAAATTGGGTCAAATGGATTTGTTTCCCTGCATTAAAGTCCCCGGCCACTAGGGGGCGCAGTCTCTTGATGAGCGTTTTCCTGTTTTGCTTATTGCCTTATTCAGCTCATTGAGTGCGATTTTATTCCCAGCATCGGTTTGTGGTAGTAAATGGACAGCTATGGAAGAAAAAAATGTGTGTGTGTGTGTGTGTGTGTGTGTGTGTGTGTGTGTGTGTGTGTGTGTGTGTGTGTGTGTGTGTGTGTGTGTGTGTGTGTGTCAGTGTGAGCAAAAACTGTGTGTGTGTGTGTGTGTGTGTGTGTGTGTGTGTGTGTGTGTGTATATAATAATTCCTAAGTAAATAGTGTAGTCTACAGCTGAGATACTCTACCTCAGTGAGCAAAAACTGAGATTTCCTTCTTTATATTAGATACCCAGCTGCTCCTTTACACAGACAGCCACCACTTGTCTTACCGGAGGCTTATCTGTTCTCTCTACCGGAGGCGGCTGTTCGAGATTTCCGGAGGCGGCTATTAGATTTCTTGCCAGGCGGGGTGTTCTTTACCGGAGGCGGCTGCCACCCTTGTCTTACCGGGAGGCGGCTGTTCTCTGCCGGGAGGCGGCTGTTTCTCTTTACCGGAGGCGGCTGTTCTCTCTTGCCGGAGGCGGTTGTTCTCTCTTGCCGGAGGCGGCTGTTTCTCTCTCTTGCCGGAGGCGGCTGTTCTCTCTTGCCGGAGGCGGTTGTTCTCTCTCTTGCCGGAGGCTGTTCTCTCTTGCCGGAGGCGGCTGTTCCTCTCTCTTGCCGGAGGCGGCTGTTCTCTCTCTTGCCGGAGGCACACACTCCCTCATTTAGATACCATGTTCTCCTTGACAACTAGAAACAAAACAGAACATCACTCTTTAGACACCATGTTCTTCCATGACAACCAGAAACAAACAGAACATCACTCTCATTTAGACACCATGTTCTCTCTTGACAACCAGAAACAAACAGAACATCCCTCATTAAGAAACCATATGTTCTCCATGACAACCAGAAACAAACAGAACATCACTCTTCATTAAGACACCATGTTCTCCAACACAACCAGAAACAAACAGAACATCACTCCTCATTAAGAACACCATGTTCTTATGACAACCAGAAACAAACAGAACATCCTGATTTGGTCAGAGGGCCCTCTCTGAACAGGCCAATCAGAGCCCCTGAGAAACACCCAAGCACGTTCTTAGTCACCTGTACTCTAACACCACGATAGAACAGTGCCAGGTCTTAGTCACCTGTACTCTAAACACCACTATAGAACAGTGCCAGGTCTTAGTCACCTGTACTCTAAACACCACGATAGACAGCTTAGCTTCATTCTATTCTGTAATATTACCTGACGTTGGGTAGAGACCCACGGAACAGAACAGTGCCCTCTCTTTTCCCCACTGCCCTCATTCTAAACAGTATATAGCCCTTCTTCCTCAAGTCCTTTTCACTCAGACCGGATCAAACTGGTTCACGATAGGGGGACAAAGGAAGGAAGGTCTGTTTATTTGTGACAGGCTACAGGATCTCTTGTAGAGGAAATCTGCACTTAATGAGAACTAGCAGGTCCTCGATGAGGATGTGTATTGTACTCTTAAACTACAGGTCCTCGATGAGGACGTATTGGTGTTTACTGCTTCATCACAGGTCCACGATGTGAGGATATATTGGTGTTTACTGGTTAACACTACAGGTCCACAGTGAGGATATATTCTTTTCCCCACTGGTTAACACTCAGGTCCTATGAGCATATATTGGTGTTTAAGTGGTTAACACTCCAGGTCCACGATGTGAGGATGTATTGGTGTTTACTGGTTAGGGGACAAAGGAGGATATATTGGTGTTTACTTGTTAACACTACAGGTCCTCTTGTGAGGATGTATTGGTGTTTACTGGTTAACTACTACAGGTCCTGATGTGAGGATGTATTGGTGTTTACTGGTTAACACTACAGGTCCACAATGAGGATATATTGGTGTTTACTGGTTAACACTACAGGTCCTCGATGTGAGGATATATTGGTGTTTACTGGTTAACACTACAGGTCCACGATGTGAGGATGTATTGGTGTTTACTGGTTAACACTACAGGTCCATGATGTGAGGATGTATTGGTGTTTACTGGTTAACACTACAGGTCCACAATGTGAGGATGTATTGGTGTTTACTGGTTAACACTACAGGTCCACAATGTGAGGATGTATTGGTGTTTACTGGTTAACACTACAGGTCCACGATGTGAGGATGTATTGGTGTTTACTGGTTAACACTACAGGTCCACATGTGAGGATGTATTGGTGTTTACTGGTTAACACTACAGGTCCACGATGTGAGGATGTATTGGTGTTTACTGGTTAACACTACAGGTCCACGATGTGAGGATATGTATTGGTGTTTACTGGTTAACACCACAGGTCCTCGATGTGAGGATGTATTGGTGTTTACTGGTTAACACTACAGGTCCACGATGTGAGGATGTATTGGTGTTTACTGGTTAACACTACAGGTCCACGATGTGAGGATGTATTGGTGTTTACTGGTTAACACTACAGGTCCACGATGTGAGGATATATTGGTGTTTACTGGTTAACACTACAGGTCCACGATGTGAGGATGTATTGGAGTTTACTGGTTAACACTACAGGTCCACGATGTGAGGATATATTGGTGTTTACTGGTTAACACTACAGGTCCTCGATGTGAGGATGTATTGGTGTTTACTGGTTAACACTACAGGTCCACGATGTGAGGATGTATTGGTGTTTACTGGTTAACACTACAGGTCCCTCATGTGAGGATGTATTGGTGTTTACTGGTTAACACTACAGGTCCACGATGTGAGGATATATTGGTGTTTACTGGTTAACACTACAGGTCCACGATGTGAGGATATATTGGTGTTTACTGGTTAACACTACAGGTCCACGATGTGAGGATGTATTGGTGTTTACTGGTTAACACTACAGGTCCTCGATGTGGGATGTATTGGTGTTTACTGGTTAACACTACAGGTCCTCGATGTGAGGATGTTTGGTGTTTACTGGTTAACACTACAGGTCCACGATGTGAGGATGTATTGGTGTTTACTGGTTAACACTACAGGTCCACAATGTGAGGATGTATTGGTGTTTACTGGTTAACACTACAGGTCCACGATGTGAGGATGTATTGGTGTTTACTGGTTAAC
Source organism: Oncorhynchus keta (assembly GCF_023373465.1). Taxonomy (NCBI): domain Eukaryota; kingdom Metazoa; phylum Chordata; class Actinopteri; order Salmoniformes; family Salmonidae; genus Oncorhynchus; species Oncorhynchus keta. The sequence continues at coordinate 5,191 of NW_026287424.1, read as the reverse complement.
ACTACAGGTCCACGATGTGAGGGATGTATTGGTGTTTACTGGTTAACACTACAGGTCCTCGATGTGAGGATGTATTGGTGTTTACTGGTTAACACTACAGGTCCATGATGAGGACGTATTGGTGTTTACTGGTTAACACTGGTCCACGATGGGATGTATTGGTGTTTACTGGTTAACACTACAGGTCCACAATGTGAGGATGTATTGGTGTTTACTGGTTAACACTACAGGTCCACGATGTGAGGATGTATTGGTGTTTACTGGTTAACACTACAGGTCCACGATGTGAGGATATATTGGTGTTTACTGGTTAACACTACAGGTCCACGATGTGAGGATGTATTGGTGTTTACTGGGTTAACACTACAGGTCCACGATGTGAGGATGTATTGGTGTTTTGCTGTTAGCACTACAGGTCAACGATGTGAGGATGTGTGGTGTTTTACTGGTTAACACTACAGGTCCACGATGTGAGGATGTATTGGTGTTTTACTGGTTAACACTACAGGTCCACACGATGTGAGGATATTGGTGTTTACTGGTTAACACTCACAGGTCCACGATGTGAGGATGTACTGGTGTTTACTGGTTAACACTACAGGTCCATGATGTGAGGATGTATTGGTGTTTGCTGGTTAACACTACAGGTCCACGATGTGAGGATATATTGGTGTTTACTGGTTAACACTACAGGTCCTCGATGTGAGGATATATTGGTGTTTACTGGTTAACACTACAGGTCCTCGATGTGAGGATGTATTGGTGTTTACTGGTTAACACTGCAGGTCCTCGATGTGAGGATATATTGGTGTTTACTGGTTAACACTACAGGTCCACGATGTGAGGATGTATTGGTGTTTTACTGGTTAACACTACAGGTCCTCGATGTGAGGATGTATTGTTGTTTACTGGTTAACACTACAGGTCCATGATGTGAGAATGTATTGGTGTTTACTGGTTAACACTGCAGGTCCATGATGTGAGGATGTATTGGTGTTTAATAAGTTAACACTGCAGGTCCACGATGTGAGGATGTATTGGTGTTTACTGGTTAACACTACAGGTCCATGATGTGAGGATGTATTGGTGTTTACTGGTTAATACTACTGGTCCACGATGTGAGGATATATTGGTGTTTTACTGGTTAACACTACAGGTCCACGATGTGAGGATATATTGGTGTTTACTGGTTAACACTACAGGTCCACGATGAGGATGTATTGGTGTTTACTGGTTAACACTACAGGTCCTGATGTGAGGATGTATTGGTGTTTACTGGTTAACACTACAGGTCCACGATGTGAGGATATATTGGTGTTTACTGGTTAACACTGGGTCCACGATGTGAGGATGTATTGGTGTTTACTGGTTAGCACTGCAGGTCCACGATGTGAGGATGTATTGGTGTTTACTGGTTAACACTACAGGTCCACGATGTGAGGATGTATTGGTGTTTACTGGTTAACACTACAGGTCCACGATGAGGATGTATTGGTGTTTACTGGTTAACACTACAGGTCCACGATGTGAGGATATATTGGTGTTTACTGGTTAACACTACAGGTCCTCGATGAGGATATATTGGGTGTTTACTGGTTAACACTACAGGTCCATGATGTGAGGATATATTGGTGTTTACTGGTTAATACTAAGGTGTCCTCGATGTGAGGATATATTGGTGTTTACTGGGTTAACACTACAGGTCCTCGATGTGAGGATATATTGGTATTTACTGGTTAACACTACAGGTCCACAATGTGAGGATACCCCTGGGTGTTTACTCTGGGTTGTAGTGTATTGTGGGGCAGTGTTGGCGTGTCTGTAGGCAAAGAGAGACTGTTGTCAGAGGGTGTTAACTCTGGCCTGCAATCTGAAGAGCAAATGTAAACTTTCTCCCACTTTAAAATGTTAATTTAGTTATGTATTGATGTCAGTGGCAGACGAAGTGAAAATGTGACTTAAATGGAAGTTCGGATTCACCCCTTAATTTGTGATATCAACTCTGAGCCTCACCGCCAACCTGTCTGTTCCATCACCTCATCAATATGTCTGTTAATGTGTGTAAAACTCTGAGCCTCACTGTTCACCACTAACATCACTGTATAACAGTTAAATATCACATGTCAACGATATCTCCTTTCCTGTTTCCAGAGAGACCTCCAGCATCCCTCTCATCCCGCTGGGTCTGAAGGAGACTAAAGAGATGGACTTCTCTGTGTCATTCAAGGTACAGACCTCCGTTTCACTACTTCTTCACTACCTGTACATTTCAGGTTCTCTTATCCAGACCGACAGTCGGGTTCTCTTATCCAGACCGACAGTCGGGTTCTCTTATCCAGACCGACAGTCAAGTTCTCTTATCCAGACCGACAGTCAGGTTCTCTTATCCAGACCGACAGTCAGGTTCTCTTATCCAGACCGACAGTCAGGTTCTCTTATCCATACCGACAGTCAGGTTCTCTTATCCAGACCGACAGTCAGGTTCTCTTATCCAGACCGACAGTCAGGTTCTCTTATCCAGACCGACAGTCAAGTTCTCTTATCCAGACCGACAGTCAGGTTCTCTTATCCAGACCGACATGCATTCAGTCAGGTTCTCTTATCCAGACCGACACAGTCAGGTTCTCTTATCCAGACAGTGGATGGTGTTTTGATGGGTTTTGATGGGTCGGTGGCTCTATAGGACATTGATGATGGTCTCCTCTCTGTTCTGGTGTGTTGACGATGGTCTCCTCTCTGTTCTGGTGTGTTGACGATGGTCTCCTCTCTGTTCTGGTGTGTTGACGATGGTCTCCTCTCTGTTCTGGTGTGTTGACGATGGTCTCCTCTCTGTTCTGGTGTGTTGACGATGGTCTCCTCTCTGTTCTGGTGTGTTGACGATGGTCTCCTCTCTGTTCTGGTGTGTTGACGATGGTCTCCTCTCTGTTCTGGTGTGTTGACGATGGTCTCCTCTCTGTTCTGGTGTGTTGACGATGGTCTCCTCTGTTCTGGTGTGTTGACGATGGTCTCCTCTCTGTTCTGGTGTGTTGACGATGGTCTCCTCTTTGTTCTGGTGTGTTGACGATGGTCTCCTCTCTGTTCTGGTGTGTTGACGATGGTCTCCTCTCTGTTCTGGTGTGTTGACGATGGTCTCCTCTCTGTTCTGGTGTGTTGACGATGGTCTCCTCTCTGTTCTGGTGTGTTGACGATGGTCTCCTCTCTGTTCTGGTGTGTTGACGATGGTCTCCTCTCTGTTCTGGTGTGTTGACGATGGTCTCCTCTCTGTTCTGGTGTGTTGACGATGGTCTCCTCTCTGTTCTGGTGTGTTGACGATGGTCTCCTCTCTGTTCTGGTGTGTTGACGATGGTCTCCTCTCTGATCTGGTGTGTTGACGATGGTCTCCTCTCTGATCTGGTGTGTTGACGATGGTCTCCTCTCTGATCTGGTGTGTTGACGATGGTCTCCTCTCTGTTCTGGTGTTGACGATGGTCTCCTCTCTGTTCTGGTGTGTTGATGATGGTCTCCTCTCTGTTCTGGTGTGTTGACGATGGTCTCCCCTCTGTTCTGGTGTGTTGATGATGGTCTCCTCTCTGTTCTGGTGTGTTGACGATGGTCTCTACTCTGTTCTGGTGTGTTGACGATGGTCTCTCTGTTCTGGTGTGTTTTTCCAGGACTTCATCCTGGAGCACTACAGTGAAGATGGCTCCAGCTTCGAGGAGGAGATCGCCGACCTGATGGACCTGAGACAGGTACTTTCAACATCGGTCTCATCGAAATCTACGTTGTCAGAGTGAAACTGGGTTCTCTATGGAATCACCCACCACACAGAGAACGGTCTTGTTGTATTTTGACCCTCTTTCCCCACCGTACCCACAGGCCTGTCGTACCCCCAGTCGCAATGACGCCGGCATCGAGACCCTGGCCAAGTACTTCAGCCACATACCTCTACTGGAGAGCCGCTTCTTCTCCGCTACCCGCCAGATGGGCATCTTCTTTACTTGGTACGTTCCACCTCACTGTCTCCAATGCCCCGCCAATCATGGTCTGACCCAGCCCAGGGGTCCCGGTATTTATAGTATCTTCACCTCACTGTCTCCAATGCCCCGTCAATCATGGTCTGACCCAGCCCAGGGGTCCCGGTATTTATAGTATCTTCACCTCACTGTCTCCAATGCCCCGTCAATCATGGTCTGACCCAGCCCAGGGGTCCCGGTATCTATAGTATCTTCACCTGACTGTCTCCAATGCACTTTTTGCCAGTCCTGTCTGGTCCAGCGACAGTGGGTTTGTGCCCATAGGCAACGTTGTTGCTGGTGAGGACCTGCCTTACAACAGGCCTACAAGCCCTCAGTCCAGCCTCTCTCAGCCTATTGCAGACAGTTTGAGCACTGATGGAGGGTTTATACCCATAGGTGATGTCTGGTGAGGACCTGCCTTACAACAGGCCTACAAGCCCTCAGTTCAGCCTCTCTCAGCATATTGTGGACAGTCTGAGCACTGATGGAGGGCCTTTCTCCAGGGGTCAACATGTCTGTCTCTCCAGGGGTCAACATGTCTGTCTCTCCAGGGGTCAACATGTCTGTCTCTCCAGGGGTCAACATGTCTGTCTCTCCAGGGGTCAACATGTCTGTCTCTCCAGGGGTCAACATGTCTGTCTCTCCAGGGGTCAACATGTCTGTCTCTCCAGGGGTCAACATGTCTGTCTCTCCAGGGGTCAACATGTCTGTCTCTCCAGGGGTCAACATGTCTGTCTCTCCAGGGGTCAACATGTCTGTCTCTCCAGGGGTCAACATGTCTGTCTCTCCAGGGGTCAACATGTCTGTCTCTCCAGGGGTCAACATGGTGTTATGATTTCACTAGTGACCTCTCTGTCTGTCTCTCCAAGGGTCAACATGGTGTTATGGTTCCACTCGTGACCTCTGTCTGGCTCTCCAAGGGTCAACATGGTGTTATGGTTCCACTAGTGACCTCTCTGTCTGTCTCTCCAGGGGTCAACATGGTGTTATGGTTCCACTAGTGACCTCTCTCTCTCTGTCTCTCCAGGGGTCAACATGGTGTTATGGTTCCACTAGTGACCTCTCTCTCTGTCTCTCCAGGGGTCAACATGGTGTTATGGTTCCACTAGTGACCTCTCTGTCTGTCTCTCCAGGGGTCAACATGGTGTTATGATACCACTAGTGACCTCTCTCTCTGTCTCTCCAGGGGTCAACAT
>NW_026287423.1:145000-178311 GCF_023373465.1 Oncorhynchus keta | reverse complement strand
ATGGTGAAGAGGAAGAGTTCCCACCCTGAGACCAACCATGGTGAGACCAACCATCCCTATATGGTGAAGAGGAAGAGTTCCCCTGAGACCAACCATCCCTATATGGTGAAGAGTTCACCCTGAGACCAACCATCCCTATATGGTGAAGAGGAAGAGTTCCCACCCTGAGACCAACCATCCCTATATGGTGAAGAGGAAGAGTTCCCACCCTGAGACCAACCATCCCTATATGGTGAAGAGGAAGAGTTCCCACCCTGAGACCAACTATCCCTATATGGTGAAGAGGAAGAGTTCCCCCTGAGACCCTGAAGACCAACCATCCCTATATGGTGAAGAGGAAGAGTTCCCACCCTGAGACCAACCATCCCTATATGGTGAAGAGAGAGTTCCACCCTGAGACCAACCATCCCTATATGGTGAAGAGTTCCCACCCTGAGACCAACCATCCCTATCCCACCCTGAGACCAACTATGGTGAAGAGGAAGAGTTCCCACCCTGAGACCAACCATCCCTATATGGTGAAGAGGAAGGTGAAGTTCCCACCCTGAGACCAACCATCCCTATATGGTGAAGAAGTTCCCACCCTGAGACCAACCATCCCTATATGGTGAAGAGGAAGAGTTCCCACCCTGAGACCAACCATCCCTATATGGTGAAGAGTTCCCACCCTGAGACCAACCATCCCTATATGGTGAAGAGGAAGAGTTCCCACCCTGAGACCAACTATCCCTATATGGTGAAGAGGAAGAGTTCCCACCCTGAGACCAACCATCCCTATATGGTGAAGAGTTCCCACCCTGAGACCAACCCTATATGGTGAAGAGAAGAGTTCCCACCCTGAGACCAACCATCCCACCCTGAGACCCTATATGGTGAAGAGGAAGAGTTCCCAACCATCCCTATATGGTGAAGAGTTCCCACCCTGAGACCAACCATCCCTATGGTGAAGTGAAGAGTTCCCACCCTGAGACCAACCATCCCTATATGGTGAAGAGGAAGAGTTCCCACCCTGAGACCAACCATCCCTATATGGTGAAGAGGAAGAGTTCCCACCCTGAGACCAACCATCCCTATATGGTGTGAAGAGGAAGAGTTCCCACCCTGAGACCAACTATCCCTATATGGTGAAGAGGAAGAGTTCCCACCCTGAGACCAACCATCCCTATACGGTGAAGAGGAAGAGTTCCCACCCTGAGACCAACCATCCCTATATGGTGAAGAGTTCCCACCCTGAGACCAACCATCCCTATATGGTGAAGAGTTCCCACCCTGAGACCAACCATCCCTATATGGTGAAGAGGAAGAGTTCCCACCCTGAGACCAACTATCCCTATATGGTGAAGAGTTCCCACCCTGAACCAACCATCCCTATATGGTGAGAGTTCCCACCCTGAGACCAACCATCCCTATATGGTGAAGAGGAAGAGTTCCCCTGAGACCAACCATCCCTATATGGTGAAGAGGAAGAGTTCCCACCCTGAGACCACCCTGAGACCAACCATCCCTATATGGTGAAGAGGAAGAGTTCCCACCCTGAGACCAACTATCCCTATATGGTGAAGAGGAAGAGTTCCCACCCTGGTGAGAGTTCCACCCTGAGACCAACCCCTATATGGTGAAGAGGAAGAGTTCCCACCCTGAGACCAACCATCCCTATATGGTGAAGAGTTCCCACCCTGAGACCAACCATCCCTATATGGTGAAGAGGAAGAGTTCCCACCCTGAGACCAACCATCCCTATATGGTGAAGAGGAAGAGTTCCCACCCTGAGACCAACTATCCCTATATGGTGAAGAGGAAGAGTTCCCACCCTGAGACCAACCATCCCTATATGGTGAAGAGTTCCCACCCTGAGACCAACTATCCCTATATGGTGAAGAGGAAGAGTTCCCACCCTGAGACCAACCATCCCTATATGAAGAAGAGTTCCCACCCTGAGACCAACTATCCCTATATGGTGAAGAGGAAGAGTTCCCACCCTGAGACCAACCATCCCTATATGGTGAAGAGGAAGAGTTCCCACCCTGAGACCAACCATCCCTATATGGTGAAGAGTTCCCACCCTGAGACCAACCATCCCTATATGAAGAGAAGAGTTCCCACCCTGAGACCAACTATCCCTATATGGTGAAGAGGAAGAGTTCCCACCCTGAGACCAACCATCCCTATATGACCCACCCTGAGACCATCCCTATATGGTGAAGAGGAAGAGTTCCCACCCTGAGACCAACCATCCCTATATGGTGAAGAGGAAGAGTTCCCACCCTGAGACCAACCATCCCTATATGGTGAAGAGTTCCCACCCTGAGACCAACCATCCCTATAAGAGGAAGAGTGGACCAACCATGAAGAGGAAGAGTTCCCACCCTGAGACCAACTATCCCTATATGGTGAAGAGGAAGAGTTCCCACCCTGAGACCAACTATCCCTATAAGAGGAAGAGTGGACCAACCATCCCTATATGAAGAGGAAGAGTTCCCACCCTGAGACCAACTATCCCTATATGGTGAAGAAGAGTTCCCACCCTGAGACCAACCCCTATCCCTATCCCTATGGTGAAGAGGAAGAGTTCCCACCCTGAGACCAACCATCCCTATATGGTGAAGAGGAAGAGTTCCCACCCTGAGACCAACCATCCCTATATGGTGAAGTGAGTTCCCACCCTGAGAGGTGAAGAGGAAGAGTTCCCACCCTGAGACCAACCATCCCTATATGGTGAAGAGTTCCCACCCTGAGACCAACCATCCCTATATGAAGTGAAGAGGAAGAGTTCCCACCCTGAGACCAACCATCCCTATATGGTGAAGAGGAAGAGTTCCCACCCTGAGACCAACCATCCCTATATGGTGAAGAGGAAGAGTTCCCACCCTGAGACCAACCATCCCTATATGGTGAAGAGTTCCCACCCTGAGACCAACTATCCCTATATGGTGAAGAGGAAGAGTTCCCACCCTGAGACCAACCATCCCTATATGGTGAAGAGGAAGAGTTCCCACCCTGAGACCAACTATCCCTAGACCAACCATCCCTATGGTGAAGAGGAAGAGTTCCCACCCTGAGACCAACCATCCCTATATGGTGAAAGAGAAGAGTTCCCACCCTGAGACCAACCATCCCTACATGGTGAAGAGTTCCCACCCTGAGACCAACCATCCCTATCCCTATCCCTATGGTGAAGAGGAAGAGTTCCCACCCTGAGACCAACCATCCCTATATGGTGAAGAGTTCCCACCCTGAGACCAACCCCTATCCCTACCAACCATCCCTATGGTGAAGAGGAAGAGTTCCCACCCTGAGACCAACCATCCCTATATGGTGAAGAGTTCCCACCCTGAGACCAACCATCCCTATATGGTGAAGAGGAAGAGTTCCCACCCTGAGACCAACCATCCCTATATGGTGAAGAGGAAGAGTTCCCACCCTGAGACCAACCATCCCTATATGGTGAAGAGGAAGAGTTCCCACCCTGAGACCAACCATCCCTATATGGTGAAGAGGAAGAGTTCCCACCCTGAGACCAACCATCCCTATATGGTGAAGAAGAGTTCCCACCCTGAGACCAACCATCCCTATATGGTGAAGAGGAAGAGTGGACCAACCATCCCTATATGGTGAAGAGGAAGAGTTCCCACCCTGAGACCAACCATCCCTATATGGTGAAGAGGAAGAGTTCCCACCCTGAGACCAACCATCCCTATATGGTGAAGAGGAAGAGTTCCCTGAGACCAACCCTCCCTATATGGTGAAGAGGAAGAGTTCCAACCATCCCTATATGGTGAAGAGGAAGAGTTCCCACCCTGAGACCAACCATCCCTATATGGTGAAGAGTTCCCACCCTGAGACCAACCATCCCTATATGGTGAAGGGGAAGAGTTCCCACCCTGAGACCAACTATCCCTATATGGTGAAGAGGAAGAGTTCCCACCCTGAGACCAACTATCCCTATATGGTGAAGAGGAAGAGTTCCCACCCTGAGACCAACTATCCCTATATGGTGAAGAGGAAGAGTTCCCACCCTGAGACCAACTATCCCTATATGGTGAAGAGGAAGAGTTCCCACCCTGAGACCAACCATCCCTATATGGTGAAGAGTTCCCACCCTGAGACCAACCATCCCTATATGGTGAAAGAGTTCCCACCCTGATCCCTAGGTGAAGAGGAAGAGTTCCCACCCTGAGACCAACCATCCCTATATGGTGAAGAGGAAGAGTTCCCACCCTGAGACCAACCATCCCTATATGGTGAAGAGGAAGAGTTCCCACCCTGAGACCAACCATCCCTATATGGTGAAGAGGAAGAGTTCCCACCCTGAGACCAACCATCCCTATACGGTGAAGAGGAAGAGTTCCCACCCTGAGACCAACCATCCCTATATGGTGAAGAGGAAGAGTTCCCACCCTGAGACCAACCATCCCTATATGGTGAAGAGGAAGAGTTCCCATGAGTGAAGAGTTCCCACCCTGAGACCAACCATCCCCCTATATGGTGAAGAGTTCCCAGGAAGAGTTCCCACCCTGAGACCAACCATCCCTATATGGTGAAGAGGAAGAGTTCCCACCCTGAGACCAACCATCCCTATATGGTGAAGAGTTCCCACCCTGAGACCAACCATCCCTATATGGTGAAGAGGAAGAGTTCCCACCCTGAGACCAACCATCCCTATGGTGATGGTGAAGAGGAAGAGTTCCCACCCTGAGACCAACCATCCCTATATGGTGAAGAGTTCCCACCCTGAGACCAACCATCCCTATATGGTGAAGAGGAAGAGTTCCCACCCTGAGACCAACCATCCCTATATGGTGAAGAGAGAAGAGTTCCCACCCTGAGACCAACCATCCCTATATGGTGAAGAGGAAGAGTTCCCACCCTGAGACCAACCATCCCTATATGGTGAAGAGGAAGAGTTCCCACCCTGAGACCAACTATCCCTATATGGTGAAGAGGAAGAGTTCCCACCCTGAGACCAACCATCCCTATATGGTGAAGAGGAAGAGTTCCCACCCTGAGACCAACTATCCCTATATGGTGAAGAGTTCCCACCCTGAGACCAACCATCCCTATATGGTGAAGAGGAAGAGTTCCCACCCTGAGACCAACCATCCCTATATGGTGAAGAGGAAGAGTTCCCACCCTGAGACCAACCATCCCTATATGGTGAAGAGTTCCCACCCTGAGACCAACCATCCCTATATGGTGAAGAGGAAGAGTTCCCACCCTGAGACCAACCATCCCTATATGGTGAAGAGGAAGAGTTCCCACCCTGAGACCAACCATCCCTATATGGTGAAGAGTTCCCACCCTGAGACCAACCATCCCTATATGGTGAAGAGGAAGAGTTCCCACCCTGAGACCAACCATCCCTATATGGTGAAGAGGAAGAGTTCCCACCCTGAGACCAACTGGTGAAGAGGAAGAGTTCCCACCCTGAGACCAACTATCCCTATATGGTGAAGAGGAAGAGTTCCCACCCTGAGACCAACCATCCCTATATGGTGAGGAGAGTTCCCACCCTGAGACCAACCATCCCTATATGGTGAAGAGGAAGAGTTCCCACCCTGAGACCAACCATCCCTATATGGTGAAGAGGAAGAGTTCCCACCCTGAGACCAACCATCCCTATATGGTGAAGAGGAAGAGTTCCCACCCTGAGACCAACCATCCCTGAGAAGAGTTCCCACCCTCCCAACCATCCCTATATGGTGAAGAGTTCCCACCCTGAGACCAACCATCCCTATATGGTGAAGAGTTCCCACCCTGAGACCAACCATCCCTATATGGTGAAGAAGAGTTCCCACCCTGAGACCAACCATCCCTATATGGTGAAGAGGAAGAGTTCCCACCCTGAGACCAACCATCCCTATATGGTGAAGAGGAAGAGTTCCCACCCTGAGACCAACTATCCCTATATGGTGAAGAGGAAGAGTTCCCACCCTGAGACCAACCATCCCTATATGGTGAAGAGTTCCCACCCTGAGACCAACTATCCCTATATGGTGAAGAGTTCCCACCCTGAGACCAACCATCCCTATATGGTGAAGTTCCCACCCTGAGACCAACTATCCCTATATGGTGAAGAGGAAGAGTTCCCACCCTGAGACCAACCATCCCTATATGGTGAAGAGTTCCCACCCTGAGACCAACCATCCCTATATGGTGAAGAGGAAGAGTTCCCACCCTGAGACCAACCATCCCTATATGGTGAAGAGGAAGAGTTCCCACCCTGAGACCAACCATCCCTATATGGTGAAGAGGAAGAGTTCCCACCCTGAGACCAACCATCCCTATATGGTGAAGAGGAAGAGTTCCCACCCTGAGACCAACCATCCCTATATGGTGAAGAGGAAGAGTTCCCACCCTGAGACCAACCATCCCTATATGGTGAAGAGTTCCCACCCTGAGACCAACCATCCCTATATGAAGAGTTCCCACCCTGAGACCAACCATCCCTATATGGTGAAAGAGTTCCCACCCTGAGACCAACCATCCCTATATGGTGAAGAGTTCCCACCCTGAGACCAACCATCCCTATATGGTGAAGAGGAAGAGTTCCCACCCTGAAGACCAACCATCCCCTATATGGTGAAGAGGAAGAGTTCCCACCCTGAGACCACCCTGAGACCAACCATCCCTATATGGTGAAGAGGAAGAGTTCCCACCCTGAGACCAACCATCCCTATATGGTGAAGAAGTTCCCACCCTGAGACCAACTATCCCTATATGGTGAAGAGGAAGAGTTCCCACCCTGAGACCAACCATCCCTATATGGTGAAGAGTTCCCACCCTGAGACCAACTATCCCTATATGGTGAAGAGGAAGAGTTCCCACCCTGAGACCAACCATCCCTATATGGTGAAGAGTTCCCACCCTGAGACCAACCATCCCTATATGGTGAAGAGTTCCCACCCTGAGACCAACCATCCCTATATGGTGAAGAGGAAGAGTTCCCACCCTGAGACCAACCATCCCTATATGGTGAAGAGGAAGAGTTCCCACCCTGAGACCAACCATCCCTATATGGTGAAGAGGAAGAGTTCCCACCCTGAGACCAACCATCCCTATATGGTGAAGAGGAAGAGTTCCACCCTGAGACCAACCATCCCTATATGGTGAAGAGGAAGAGTTCCCACCCTGAGACCAACTATCCCTATATGGTGAAGAGGAAGAGTTCCCACCCTGAGACCAACCATCCCTATATGGTGAAGAGGAAGAGTTCCCACCCTGAGACCAACTCCCTATATGGTGAAGAGTTCCCATCCCCTGAGACCAACTATCCCTATATGGTGAAGAGTTCCCACCCTGAGACCAACTATCCCTATATGGTGAAGAGGAAGAGTTCCCCACCTGAGACCAACTCCCTATATGAGACCAACCATCCCTATATGGTGAAGAGTTCCCACCCTGAGACCAACCATCCCTATATGGTGAAGAGGAAGAGTTCCCCAACCCTGAAGACCAAGACCAACCCCCTATATGGTGAAGAGGAAGAGTTCCCACCCTGAGACCAACTATCCCTATATGGTGAAGAGGAAGAGTTCCCACCCTGAGACCAACCATCCCTATATGGTGAAGAGTTCCCACCCTGAGACCAACCATCCCTATATGGTGAAGAGGAAGAGTTCCCACCCTGAGACCAACCATCCCTATATGGTGAAGAGTTCCCACCCTGAGACCAACTATCCCTATATGGTGAAGAGGAAGAGTTCCCACCCTGAGACCAACCATCCCTATATGGTGAAGAGTTCCCACCCTGAGACCAACCATCCCTATATGGTGAAGAGGAAGAGTTCCCACCCTGAGACCAACCATCCCTATATGATGAAGAGGAAGAGTTCCCACCCTGAGACCAACCATCCCTATATGGTGAAGAGTTCCCACCCTGAGACCAACCATCCCTATATGGTGAAGAGGAAGAGTTCCCACCCTGAGACCAACCATCCCTATATGGTGAAGAGGAAGAGTTCCCACCCTGAGACCAACCATCCCTATATGGTGAAGAGTTCCCACCCTGAGACCAACTATCCCTATATGGTGAAGAGGAAGAGTTCCCACCCTGAGACCAACTATCCCTATATGGTGAAGAGGAAGAGTTCCCACCCTGAGACCAACCATCCCTATATGGTGAAGAGTTCCCACCCTGAGACCAACTATCCCTATATGGTGAAGAGGAAGAGTTCCCACCCTGAGACCAACCATCCCTATATGGTGAAGAGGAAGAGTTCCCACCCTGAGACCAACCATCCCTATATGGTGAAGAGGTGAAGAAGAGTTCCCACCCTGAGACCAACCATCCCTATATGGTGAAGAGGAAGAGTTCCCACCCTGAGACCAACCATCCCTATATGGTGAAGAGTTCCCACCCTGAGACCAACTATCCCTATATGGTGAAGAGGAAGAGTTCCCACCCTGAGACCAACTATCCCTATATGGTGAAGAGTTCCCACCCTGAGACCAACTATCCCTATATGGTGAAGAGTTCCCACCCTGAGACCAACTATCCCTATATGGTGAAGAGTTCCCACCCTGAGACCAACTATCCCTATATGGTGAAGAGGAAGAGTTCCCACCCTGAGACCAACCATCCCTATATGGTGAAGAGTTCCCACCCTGAGACCAACTATCCCTATATGGTGAAGAGGAAGAGTTCCCACCCTGAGACCAACCATCCCTATATGGTGAAGAGGAAGAGTTCCCACCCTGAGACCAACCATCCCTATACGGTGAAGAGGAAGAGTTCCCACCCTGAGACCAACCATCCCTATATGGTGAAGAGTTCCCACCCTGAGACCAACCATCCCTATATGGTGAAGAGTTCCCACCCTGAGACCAACCATCCCTATATGGTGAAGAGGAAGAGTTCCCACCCTGAGACCAACCCTGAGACCAACCCTGAGACCAACTAATATGGTGAAGAGGAAGAGTTCCCACCCTGAGACCAACCATCCCTATTTGGTGAAGAGGAAGAGTTCCCACCCTGAGACCAACCATCCCTATATGGTGAAGAGTTCCCACCCTGAGACCAACCATCCCTATATGGTGAAGAGTTCCCACCCTGAGACCAACCATCCCTATATGGTGAAGAGTTCCCACCCTGAGACCAACCATCCCTGATCCCTATGGTGAAGAGTTCCCACCCTGAGACCAACCATCCCTATATGGTGAAGAGGAAGAGTTCCCACCCTGAGACCAACTATCCCTATATGGTGAAGAGGAAGAGTTCCCACCCTGAGACCAACCCCTATCCCTATATGGTGAAGAGTTCCCACCCTGAGACCAACTCCCTATATCCCTATATGGTGAAGAGTTCCCACCCTGAGACCAACTATCCCTATATGGTGAAGAGGAAGAGTTCCCACCCTGAGACCAACCATCCCTATATGGTGAAGAGTTCCCACCCTGAGACCAACTATCCCTATATGGTGAAGAGGAAGAGTTCCCACCCTGAGACCAACTATCCCTATATGGTGAAGAGTTCCCCTGAGACCAACTGGTGAAGACCAAGACCATCCCTATATGGTGAAGAGGAAGAGTTCCCACCCTGAGACCAACCATCCCTATATGGTGAAGAGTTCCCACCCTGAGACCAACCATCCCTATATGGTGAAGAGGAAGAGTTCCCACCCTGAGACCAACCATCCCTATATGGTGAAGAGTTCCCACCCTGAGACCAACCATCCCTATATGGTGAAGAGGAAGAGTTCCCACCCTGAGACCAACCATCCCTATATGGTGAAGAGTTCCCACCCTCCCTATATGAAGAGTTCCACCCTGAGACCAACCATCCCTATATGGTGAAGAGGAAGAGTTCCCACCCTGAGACCAACCATCCCTATATGGTGAAGAGGAAGAGTTCCCACCCTGAGACCAACCATCCCTATATGGTGGTGAAGAGGTGAAGAGTTCCCACCCTGAGACCAACTATCCCTATATGGTGAAGAGGAAGAGTTCCCACCCTGAGACCAACCATCCCTATATGGTGAAGAGTTCCCACCCTGAGACCAACTATCCCTATATGGTGAAGAGGAAGAGTTCCCACCCTGAGACCAACCATCCCTATATGGTGAAGAGGAAGAGTTCCCACCCTGAGACCAACCATCCCTACATGGTGAAGAGTTCCCACCCTGAGACCAACCATCCCTATATGGTGAAGAGGAAGAGTTCCCACCCTGAGACCAACCATCCCTATATGGTGAAGAGTTCCCACCCAGAGACCAACCATCCCTATATGGTGAAGAGGAAGAGTTCCCACCCTGAGACCAACCATCCCTATATGGTGAAGAGGAAGAGTTCCCACCCTGAGACCAACCATCCCTATATGGTGAAGAGGAAGAGTTCCCACCCTGAGACCAACTATCCCTATATGGTGAAGAGTTCCCACCCTGAGACCAAGAGTTCCATCCCTATATGGTGAAGAAGTTTCCCACCCTGAGACCAACCATCCCTATATGGTGAAGAGGAAGAGTTCCCACCCTGAGACCAACTATCCCTATATGGTGAAGAGGAAGAGTTCCCACCCTGAGACCAACCATCCCTATATGGTGAAGAGGAAGAGTTCCCACCCTGAGACCAACTATCCCTATATGGTGAAGAGGAAGAGTTCCCACCCTGAGACCAACTATCCCTATATGGTGAAGAGGAAGAGTTCCCACCCTGAGACCAACCATCCCTATATGGTGAAGAGTTCCCACCCTGAGACCAACCATCCCTATATGGTGAAGAGGAAGAGTTCCCACCCTGAGACCAACCATCCCTACATGGTGAAGAGTTCCCACCCTGAGACCAACTATCCCTATATGGTGAAGAGGAAGAGTTCCCACCCTGAGACCAACCATCCCTATATGGTGAAGAGGAAGAGTTCCCACCCTGAGACCAACTATCCCTATATGGTGAAGAGGAAGAGTTCCCACCCTGAGACCAACCATCCCTATATGGTGAAGAGTTCCCACCCTGAGACCAACCATCCCTATATGGTGAAGAGGAAGAGTTCCCACCCTGAGACCAACCATCCCTATATGGTGAAGAGTTCCCACCCTGAGACCAACTATCCCTATATGGTGAAGAGGAAGAGTTCCCACCCTGAGACCAACTATCCCTATATGGTGAAGAGGAAGAGTTCCCACCCTGAGACCAACCATCCCTATATGGTGAAGAGGAAGAGTTCCCACCCTGAGACCAACCATCCCTATATGGTGAAGAGGAAGAGTTCCCACCCTGAGACCAACCATCCCTATATGGTGAAGAGTTCCCACCCTGAGACCAACTATCCCTATATGGTGAAGAGGAAGAGTTCCCACCCTGAGACCAACTATCCCTATATGGTGAAGAGGAAGAGTTCCCACCCTGAGACCAACCATCCCTATATGGTGAAGAGGAAGAGTTCCCACCCTGAGACCAACCATCCCTATATGGTGAAGAGTTCCCACCCTGAGACCAACCATCCCTATATGGTGAAGAGGAAGAGTTCCCACCCTGAGACCAACCATCCCTATATGGTGAAGAGTTCCCACCCTGAGACCAACTATCCCTATATGGTGAAGAGGAAGAGTTCCCACCCTGAGACCAACCATCCCTATATGGTGAAGAGTTCCCACCCTGAGACCAACTATCCCTATATGGTGAAGAGGAAGAGTTCCCACCCTGAGACCAACCATCCCTATATGGTGAAGAGGAAGAGTTCCCACCCTGAGACCAACCATCCCTATATGGTGAAGAGTTCCCACCCTGAGACCAACTATCCCTATATGGTGAAGAGGAAGAGTTCCCACCCTGAGACCAACCATCCCTATATGGTGAAGAGGAAGAGTTCCCACCCTGAGACCAACTATCCCTATATGGTGAAGAGTTCCCACCCTGAGACCAACCATCCCTATATGGTGAAGAGGAAGAGTTCCCACCCTGAGACCAACCATCCCTATATGGTGAAGAGGAAGAGTTCCCACCCTGAGACCAACCATCCCTACATGGTGAAGAGTTCCCACCCTGAGACCAACTATCCCTACATGGTGAAGAGGAAGAGTTCCCACCCTGAGACCAACCATCCCTATATGGTGAAGAGGAAGAGTTCCCACCCTGAGACCAACTATCCCTATATGGTGAAGAGGAAGAGTTCCCACCCTGAGACCAACCATCCCTATATGGTGAAGAGGAAGAGTTCCCACCCTGAGACCAACTATCCCTACATGGTGAAGAGTTCCCACCCTGAGACCAACCATCCCTATATGGTGAAGAGGAAGAGTTCCCACCCTGGTGAGACCAACTATCCCTATATGGTGAAGAGGAAGAGTTCCCACCCTGAGACCAATCATCCCTATATGGTGAAGAGTTCCCTCCCTGAGACCAACCATCCCTATATGGTGAAGAAGGAAGAGTTCCCACCCTGAGACCAACCATCCCTATATGGTGAAGAGGAAGAGTTCCCACCCTGAGACCAACCATCCCTATATGGTGAAGAGGAAGAGTTCCCACCCTGAGACCAACCATCCCTACATGGTGAAGAGGAAGAGTTCCCACCCTGAGACCAACCATCCCTACATGGTGAAGAGGAAGAGTTCCCACCCTGAGACCAACCATCCCTATATGGTGAAGAGGAAGAGTTCCCACCCTGAGACCAACCATCCCTATATGGTGAAGAGGAAGAGTTCCCACCCTGAGACCAACCATCCCTATATGGTGAAGAGGAAGAGTTCCCACCCTGAGACCAACCATCCCTATATGGTGAAGAGTTCCCACCCTGAGACCAACCATCCCTATATGGTGAAGAGGAAGAGTTCCCACCCTGAGACCAACCATCCCTATATGGTGAAGAGTTCCCACCCTGAGACCAACTATCCCTATATGGTGAAGAGTTCCCACCCTGAGACCAACCATCCCTATATGGTGAAGAGTTCCCACCCTGAGACCAACCATCCCTATATGGTGAAGAGGAAGAGTTCCCACCCTGAGACCAACCATCCCTATATGATGAAGAGGAAGAGTTCCCCTGACCCTCCCTATATGGTGAAGAGGAAGAGTTCCCACCCTGAGACCAACCATCCCTACCAACCATCCCTATATGGTGAAGAGGAAGAGTTCCCACCCTGAGACCAACCATCCCTATATGGTGAAGAGTTCCCACCCTGAGACCAACTATCCCTATATGGTGAAGAGGAAGAGTTCCCACCCTGAGACCAACTACCCCTATATGGTGAAGAGGAGACCAACCATCCCTATATGAAGAGTTCCCACCCTGAGACCAACTATCCCTATATGGTGAAGAGGAAGAGTTCCCACCCTGAGACCAACCATCCCTATATGGTGAAGAGTTCCCACCCTGAGACCAACCATCCCTATATGGTGAAGAGGAAGAGTTCCCACCCTGAGACCAACCATCCCTATATGGTGAAGAGTTCCCACCCTGAGACCAACCATCCCTATATGGTGAAGAGTTCCCACCCTGAGACCAACCATCCCTATATGGTGAAGAGTTCCCACCCTGAGACCAACCATCCCTATATGGTGAAGAGGAAGAGTTCCCACCCTGAGACCAACCATCCCTACATGGTGAAGAGTTCCCACCCTGAGACCAACCATCCCTATATGGTGAAGAGGAAGAGTTCCCACCCTGAGACCAACCATCCCTATATGGTGAAGAGGAAGAGTTCCCACCCTGAGACCAACCATCCCTATATGGTGAAGAGGAAGAGTTCCCACCCTGAGACCAACTATCCCTATATGGTGAAGAGGAAGAGTTCCCACCCTGAGACCAACTATCCCTATATGGTGAAGAGGAAGAGTTCCCACCCTGAGACCAACCATCCCTATATGGTGAAGAGTTCCCACCCTGAGACCAACCATCCCTATATGGTGAAGAGGAAGAGTTCCCACCCTGAGACCAACCATCCCTACATGGTGAAGAGTTCCCACCCTGAGACCAACCATCCCTATATGGTGAAGAGTTCCCACCCTGAGACCAACTATCCCTACATGGTGAAGAGGAAGAGTTCCCACCCTGAGACCAACCATCCCTATATGGTGAAGAGGAAGAGTTCCCACCCTGAGACCAACCATCCCTACATGGTGAAGAGTTCCCACCCTGAGACCAACCATCCCTATATGGTGAAGAGTTCCCACCCTGAGACCAACTATCCCTATATGGTGAAGAGGAAGAGTTCCCACCCTGAGACCAACCATCCCTATATGGTGAAGAGGAAGAGTTCCCACCCTGAGACCAACCATCCCTATATGGTGAAGAGTTCCCACCCTGAGACCAACTATCCCTATATGGTGAAGAGGAAGAGTTCCCACCCTGAGACCAACCATCCCTATATGGTGAAGAGGAAGAGTTCCCACCCTGAGACCAACCATCCCTATATGGTGAAGAGGAAGAGTTCCCACCCTGAGACCAACCATCCCTATATGGTGAAGAGGAAGAGTTCCCACCCTGAGACCAACCATCCCTATATGGTGAAGAGTTCCCACCCTGAGACCAACCATCCCTATATGGTGAAGAGGAAGAGTTCCCACCCTGAGACCAACCATCCCTATATGGTGAAGAGGAAGAGTTCCCACCCTGAGACCAACCATCCCTATATGGTGAAGAGTTCCCACCCTGAGACCAACCATCCCTATATGGTGAAGAGTTCCCACCCTGAGACCAACTATCCCTATATGGTGAAGAGGAAGAGTTCCCACCCTGAGACCAACCATCCCTATATGGTGAAGAGTTCCCACCCTGAGACCAACCATCCCTATATGGTGAAGAGGAAGAGTTCCCACCCTGAGACCAACTATCCCTATATGGTGAAGAGTTCCCACCCTGAGACCAACCATCCCTATATGGTGAAGAGGAAGAGTTCCCACCCTGAGACCAACTATCCCTACATGGTGAAGAGTTCCCACCCTGAGACCAACCATCCCTATATGGTGAAGAGGAAGAGTTCCCACCCTGAGACCAACTATCCCTATATGGTGAAGAGTTCCCACCCTGAGACCAACCATCCCTATATGGTGAAGAGTTCCCACCCTGAGACCAACCATCCCTATATGGTGAAGAGGAAGAGTTCCCACCCTGAGACCAACCATCCCTATATGGTGAAGCAGTGGAATAAACTCAGGAGTAGAGCAGGTTAAGATGTTATACAGGTGCGTCCCAAATGGCACCCTATTCCGTATGTAATGCGCTACTTTAGACCAGAGCCCTATGGCACCCTATTCCCTATATAGTGCACTACTTTAGACCAGAGCCCTATGGCACCCTATTCCCTATGTAGTGCACTACTTTAGATCAGGACCCTATGGCACTCTACTCCCTATGTAGTGCACTACTTTAGACCAGGACCCTATGGCACTCTATTCCCTATGTAGTGCACTACTTTAGATCAGGACCCTATGGCACTCTACTCCCTATGTAGTGCACTACTTTAGATCAAGACCCTATGGCACTCTACTCCCTATGTAGTGCACTACTTTAGACCAGGACCCTATGGCACTCTACTCCCTATGTAGTGCACTACTTTAGACCAGCGCCCTATGGCACCCTATTCCCTATATAGTGCACTACTTTAGTCCAGAGCCCTATGGCACCCTATTCCCTATATAGTGCACTACTTTAGACCAGAGCCCTATGGCACCCTATTCCCTATGTAGTGCGCTACTTTAGACCAGAGCCCTATGGCACCCTATTCCCTATGTAGTGCGCTACTTTAGACCAGAGCCCTATGGCACCCTATTCCCTATGTAGTGCGCTTCTTTAGACCAGCGCGCTATGGCACCCTATTCCCTATGTAGTGCGCTACTTTAGTTCAGGACCCTATGGCACTCTACTCCCTATGTAGTGCACTACTTTAGATCAGGACCATATGGCACTCTATTCCCTATATAGTGCACAACTTTAGACCAGGACCCATAAGGCTGGGGAAGTACACCCTGGGGGAGCGTGGCTCGTGACTAATGAGGAGTGTGTCCTGTGTTTTGCCTCCTGCTACCCCTGCTGTAAAGATCTCTGGTGTGGTTTCTTCAAGTCCTGCAGCCCTGGTGCCTGGAGAGAGGAGAGGAGGGATGGAGAGAAGGGGAGGGAAGATGGAGGAGGCGAGGAGTGAAGGAGTGAAGGAGAGAGTGGAGGAGGAGAGGAGAGGTTAGAAGGGGAGGAGGAGGAGAGGATGGTAGGAGAGAGGAGGAGGAGGGCAGGAAAGAGGGGAGGTTATGAGGGGAGGTGAGAGAGGAGGCGAGGAGGATAGGAGAATGGAGAGAGGGGATGAGGAGATGAGGGGAGGTAAAGAGGAGGAGAGGAAGGCAGGAGAGAGGGGAGGGTAGGTGTCTAATTAGTTAGCTAGGACAGGGGTTGTGCTGCCGGCTACTGGCTTAGACAAGGGACCCTATGGGAGCACTGGTAGGTGTTGTGTTGTTGTGTCATGGAGAGGAGAGAAGAGGAGACATATGAAAGAGGGAGGAGGGAGGCAGAGCCGGAGGGAGGAGGGAGGCAGAGGGGAGGGGGGAGGTCAGTCAGAGGGAGGAGGACAGTCAGGGGAGGGAGGAGGACAATCAGAGGAGGGAGGAGGACAGTCAGGGGAGGGAGGAGGACAATCAGAGGAGGGAGGAGGACAGTCAGGGGAGGGAGGAGGACAATCAGAGGAGGGAGGAGGACAGTCAGGGGAGGGAGGAGGACAGTCAGGGGAGGGAGGGGGACAGTCAGGGGAGGGAGGAGGACAATCAGAGGAGGGAGGAGGACAATCAGAGGAGGGAGGAGGGTAGTCAGAGGAGGGAGGAGGACAATCAGAGGAGGGAGGAGGACAGTCAGGGGAGGGAGGAGGACAGTCAGGGGAGGGAGGAGGACAATCAGAGGAGGGAGGAGGACAGTCAGGGGAGGGAGGAGGACAGTCCGGGGAGGGAGGAGGACAGTCAGGGGAGGGAGGAGGACAATCAGAGGAGGGAGGAGGGTAGTCAGAGGAGGGAGGAGGACAGACAGGGGAGGGAGGAGGACAGTCAGGGGAGGGAGGAGGACAATCAGAGGAGGGAGGAGGACAATCAGAGGAGAGCAGTCAGAGGGGCAGTTGTGGTGGTGGTGACAAGATATTATTATGGTTGAAAATAAAACTATGGTCGCGATAAGGAAAGGGGTAGTTAAAACTTCTTAGGGCTAGGTCACTTTCTTCTCTACTTCCTGTCTGAATGACGTGCCCAAAGTAAACTGCCTGCTGCTCAGGCCCTGAAGCCAGGATATGCATAGAATTGGTACCATTGGAAAGAAAACACTTTGAAGTTTGTAGAAATGTGAAAATAATGTAGGAGAATAACACAATAGATATGGTAGGAGAAAATCCAAAGAAAAAAACAACCAGAATTTGTTTTTTTGTTTTTGTTGAGACCATCCTCCTCTCTTGCAAGAGAAAGGTCATATTCATGATGATGCAATTCCTTTGGTTTCCACAAGGTGTCAGCAGTCTATGTTCAAGCTTTCAGACTTGTAACTTCAAAAACGAATAAGAATGAACAGTTTTAGTAGAAGGACACAGTCTTAGAAATGCGTGTTTGCGCGCGCCATGAAGACATTACGGACCTGCTAAAATCGGTTTCCTATTGAACATACTTCTTTCCGAAATCAATATTATAGTTTGATTACATTTTAGGGAATCTGAGGAGTAAATTGAAACTTATTTTGACTTGTTGAAACAAAGTTTAGGGGTAGATTTTCAGATTCCTTTCTCTGCATGTTGAACGAGTGGGTCACTCAAATCGATGGCGCCGACTAAACAGACTTCTTGGGATATAAAGAAGGATTTTATCTAACAAAACGCTACTACATGTTATAGCTGGGACCCTTTGGATGACAAATCAGAGGAAGATTTTCAAAAAAGTAAGTGGTGTGGGCGTGACATGATAGAAGCAGTCGCTACAGGTGAGATCAGACCTTACAGTGGGTGTGACGTGATAGAAGCAGTCGCTACAGGTGAGATCAGACCTTACAGTGGGTGTGACGTGATAGAAGCAGTCACTACAGGTGAGATCAGACCTTACAGTGGGCGTGACGTGATAGAAGCAGTCACTACAGGTGAGATCAGACCTTACAGTGGGCGTGACGTGATAGAAGCAGTCGCTACAGGTGAGATCAGACCTTACAGTGGGCGTGACGTGATAGAAGCAGTCACTACAGGTGAGATCAGACCTTACAGTGGGCGTGACGTGATAGAAGCAGTCGCTACAGGTGAGATCAGACCTTACAGTGGGCGTGACGTGATAGAGGCAGTCGCTACAGGTGAGATCAGACCTTACAGTGGGCATGACGGGATAGAAGCAGTCGCTACAGGTGAGATCAGACCTTACAGTGGGCGTGACGTGATAGAAGCAGTCGCTACAGGTGAGATCAGACCTTACAGTGGGCGTGACGTGATAGAAGCAGTCGCTACAGGTGAGATCAGACCTTACAGTGGGCGTGACGTGATAGAAGCAGTCGCTACAGGTGAGATCAGACCTTACAGTGGGCGTGACGTGATAGAAGCAGTCGCTACAGGTGAGATCAGACCTTCCAGTGGCGTGACGTGATAGAAGCAGTCGCTACAGGTGAGATCAGACCTTACAGTGGGCGTGACGTGATAGAAGCAGTCACTACAGGTGAGATCAGACCTTACAGTGGGCGTGACGTGATAGAAGCAGTCGCTACAGGTGAGATCAGACCTTACAGTGGGCGTGACGTGATAGAAGCAGTCGCTACAGGTGAGATCAGACCTTACAGTGGGCGTGACGTGATAGAAGCAGTCGCTACAGGTGAGATCAGACCTTACAGTGGGCGTGACATGATAGAAGCAGTCACTACAGGTGAGATCAGACCTTACAGTGGGCGTGACGTGATAGAAGCAGTCTCTACAGGTGAGATCAGACCTTACAGTGGGCGTGACGTGATAGAAGCAGTCGCTACAGGTGAGATCAGACCTTACAGTGGGCGTGACGGGATAGAAGCAGTCGCTACAGGTGAGATCAGACCTTATACAGTGGGTGTGACGTGATAGAAGCAGTCGCTGCAGATGAGATCAGACCTTACAGTGGGCGTGACGTGATAGAAGCAGTCGCTACAGGTGAGATCAGACCTTACAGTGGGCGTGACGTGATAGAAGCAGTCTCTACAGGTGAGATCAGACCTTACAGTGGGCGTGACGTGATACAAGCAGTCGCTACAGGTGAGATCAGACCTTACAGTGGGCGTGACGTGATAGAAGCAGTCTCTACAGGTGAGATCAGACCTTACAGTGGGCGTGACGTGATAGAAGTAGTCTCTACAGGTGAGATCAGACCTTACAGTGGGTGTGACGTGATAGAAGCAGTCGCTACAGGTGAGATCAGACCTTACAGTGGGCGTGACGTGATAGAAGCAGTCTCTACAGGTGAGATCAGACCTTACAGTGGGCGTGACGTGATAGAAGCAGTCACTACAGGTGAGATCAGACCTTACAGTGGGCGTGACGTGATAGAAGCAGTCACTACAGGTGAGATCAGACCTTACAGTGGGCGTGACGTGATAGAAGCAGTCACTACAGGTGAGATCAGACCTTACAGTGGGCGTGACGGGATAGAAGCAGTCGCTACAGGTGAGATCAGACCTTACAGTGGGCGTGACGTGATAGAAGCAGTCTCTACAGGTGAGATCAGACCTTACAGTGGGCGTGACGTGATAGAAGCAGTCGCTACAGGTGAGATCAGACCTTACAGTGGGCGTGACGTGATAGAAGCAGTCGCTACAGGTGAGATCAGACCTTACAGTGGGCGTGACGTGATAGAAGCAGTCGCTACAGGTGAGATCAGACCTTACAGTGGGCGTGACGTGATAGAAGCAGTCGCTACAGGTGAGATCAGACCTTACAGTGGGCGTGACGTGATAGAAGCAGCCGCTACAGGTGAGATCAGACCTTACAGTGGGCGTGACGTGATAGAAGCAGTCTCTACAGGTGAGATCAGACTTTACAGTGGGCGTGACGTGATAGAAGCAGTCCCTACAGGTGAGATCAGACCTTACAGTGGGCGTGACGTGATAGAAGCAGTCGCTACAGGTGAGATCAGACTTTACAGTGGGCGTGACGTGATAGAAGCAGTCCCTACAGGTGAGATCAGACCTTACAGTGGGCGTGACGTGATAGAAGCAGTCTCTACAGGTGAGATCAGACCTTACAGTGGGCGTGACGTGATAGAAGCAGTCTCTACAGGTGAGATCAGACTTTACAGTGGGCGTGACGTGATAGAAGCAGTCGCTACAGGTGAGATCAGACCTTACAGTGGGCGTGACGTGATAGAAGCAGTCTCTACAGGTGAGATCAGACCTTACAGTGGGCGTGACGTGATAGAAGCAGTCGCTACAGGTGAGATCAGACCTTACAGTGGGCGTGACGTGATAGAAGCAGTCTCTACAGGTGAGATCAGACCTTACAGTGGGCGTGACGTGATAGAAGCAGTCTCTACAGGTGAGATCAGACCTTACAGTGGGCGTGACGTGATAGAAGCAGTCGCTACAGGTGAGATCAGACCTTACAGTGGGCGTGACGTGATAGAAGCAGTCACTACAGGTGAGATCAGACCTTACAGTGGGCGTGACGTGATAGAAGCAGTCTCTACAGGTGAGATCAGACCTTACAGTGGGCGTGACGTGATAGAAGCAGTCGCTACAGGTGAGATCAGACCTTACAGTGGGCGTGACGTGATAGAAGCAGTCGCTACAGGTGAGATCAGACCTTACAGTGGGCGTGACGTGATAGAAGTAGTCGCTACAGGTGAGATCAGACCTTACAGTGGGTGTGACGTGATAGAAGCAGTCACTACAGGTGAGATCAGACCTTACAGTGGGCGTGACGTGATAGAAGCAGTCTCTACAGGTGAGATCAGACCTTACAGTGGGCGTGACGTGATAGAAGCAGTCGCTACAGGTGAGATCAGACCTTACAGTGGGTGTGACGTGATAGAAGCAGTCGCTACAGGTGAGATCAGACCTTACAGTGGGCGTGACGTGATAGAAGCAGTCTCTACAGGTGAGATCAGACCTTACAGTGGGCGTGACGTGATAGAAGCAGTCGCTACAGGTGAGATCAGACCTTACAGTGGGCGTGACGTGATAGAAGCAGTCTCTACAGGTGAGATCAGACCTTCCAGTGGGCGTGACGTGATAGAAGCAGTCGCTACAGGTGAGATCAGACCTTAAATCAACGTTACCTGAAGCTGAATGGAAAGTGGTATTTATTTTACCTTTATTTAACTAGGCAAGTCAGTTAAAGAACAAATTCTTCTTTACAATGACGACCTACACCAGCCAGTTATTCAGAAGAAAATCCTCTGTGACAGTCTAATTTACCTAAGTCGACTTACCAGTGTGGACCCAAAAAAACAAACATATTCTACACATTTACAAACTACCTGTTTAATAAAGTGTTATTACAACCATGGAGTTCTGTAGTTATATCAGATAACCTGACAATGATCCACATCGTATAGGGAGACAGATTCATGTGTTATACAGCCAAACACAACCAGTAATATGAATTGATCTATTCTGTTCTGATCTAATGAGATTAAGGGAGGATTTCCTACGGCCTAGAATCAAGGCCTGAACCCACCAGTCGTGAAGAACGAAGCTTCCTCTCGGTTCTCATGAAGACTGAACTCAAGTCAGCGGTTATATGTCAGACTCTTCTACTGTCACGTATCCTCCCTCTCTGGGTCACCAGGCTGCCGTAGCTCCAGCCGGTTCGTCGGGTTCCCACGTCTCAGCAGTGGTGACCGGACGCTTCTAATCGCCGGGATCGTCCCCTGAAAGGTCGGTGTCCTGGGGATGGAGCAACGCGTCAGAGGAGGGAGGGGGTACTGTCACGTATCCTCTCTCTCTGGGTCACCAGGCTCCCTCAGCACCAGCCGGTTACATTTACAGCAGTTCATTACTGTCCTGTGTGCTCCTTCTCCGGCCTCTCGGTCACCAGGCTGCTTGATATGATGCACCCTGTCATCATCGTTACGCACCCCTGTCACCATCGTTACGCACACCTGTCACCATCGTTACACACACCTGTCATCATCATTACACACACCTGTCACCATCGTTAAGCACACCTGTCATCATCGTTACGCACACCTGTCACCATCATTACTCACACCTGTCACCATCATTATGCACACCTGTCACCATCATTACACACACCTGTCACCATCATTACACACACCTGTCACCATCATTACACACACCTGTCATCATCATTACACACACCTGTCACCATCATTACACACACCTGTCACCATCATTACACACACCTGTCACCATCATTACACACACCTGTCACCATCATTACACACACCTGTCACCATCATTACACACACCTGTCACCATCATTATGCACACCTGTCACCATCGTTACGCACACCTGTCACCATCGTTACGCACACCTGTCACCATCGTTACGCACACCTGTCACCATCATTACACACACCTGTCACCATCATTACACACACCTGTCACCATCATTACACACACCTGTCATCATCATTACGCACACCTGTCACCATCATTACACACACCTGTCCCCATCATTACACACACCTGTCACCATCATTACACACACCTGTCACCATCATTACACACACCTGTCACCATCATTACACACACCTGTCACCATCATTACACACACCTGTCACCATCATTACACACACCTGTCACCATCATTACACACACCTGTCACCATCATTACACACACCTGTCCCCATCATTACACACACCTGTCACCATCATTACGCACACCTGTCCCCATCATTACGCACACCTGTCACCATCATTACACACACCTGTCACCATCATTACACACACCTGTCACCATCATTACACACACCTGTCCCCATCATTACACACACCTGTCACCATCATTACACACACCTGTCACCATCATTACACACACCTGTCACCATCATTACACACACCTGTCCCCATCATTACACACACCTGTCACCATCATTACACACACCTGTCACCATCGTTACGCACACCTGTCACCATCATTACACACACCTGTCACCATCATTACACACACCTGTCACCATCATTACACACACCTGTCACCATCATTACACACACCTGTCACCATCATTACACACACCTGTCACCATCATTACACACACCTGTCACCATCATTACACACACCTGTCACCATCATTACACACACCTGTCATCATCATTACACACACCTGTCACCATCATTACACACACCTGTCACCATCATTACACACACCTGTCACCATCATTACACACACCTGTCACCATCATTACACACACCTGTCACCATCATTACACACACCTGTCACCATCATTACGCACACCTGTCACCATCGTTACGCACACCTGTCACCATCATTACACACACCTGTCACCATCGTTACGCACACCTGTCACCATCGTTACGCACACCTGTCACCATCATTACACACACCTGTCACCATCATTACACACACCTGTCACCATCATTACACACACCTGTCACCATCATTACACACACCTGTCACCATCATTACACACACCTGTCACCATCATTACACACACCTGTCACCATCATTACACACACCTGTCACCATCATTACACACACCTGTCACCATCATTACACACACCTGTCACCATCATTACACACACCTGTCACCATCATTACACACACCTGTCACCATCGTTATGCACACCTGTCACCATCATTACACACACCTGTCACCATCATTACACACACCTGTCACCATCATTACACACACCTGTCACCATCATTACTCACACCTGTCACCATCATTACACACACCTGTCACCATCATTATGCACACCTGTCACCATCATTATGCACACCTGTCACCATCATTACACACACCTGTCACCATCATTACACACACCTGTCACCATCATTACACACACCTGTCACCATCATTACACACACCTGTCACCATCATTACACACACCTGTCACCATCATTACACACACCTGTCACCATCATTACACACACCTGTCACCATCATTACTCACACCTGTCATCATCATTACACACACCTGTCATCATCATTACACACACCTGTCACCATCATTATGCACACCTGTCACCATCATTATGCACACCTGTCACCATCATTATGCACACCTGTCACCATCATTATGCACACCTGTCACCATCATTATGCACACCTGTCACCATCATTACACACACCTGTCACCATCATTATGCACACCTGTCACCATCATTATGCACACCTGTCACCATCATTATGCACACCTGTCACCATCATTATGCACACCTGTCACCATCATTATGCACACCTGTCACCATCATTACACACACCTGTCACCATCATTACACACACCTGTCACCATCATTATGCACACCTGTCACCATCATTATGCACACCTGTCACCATCATTATGCACACCTGTCACCATCATTATGCACACCTGTCACCATCATTACACACACCTGTCACCATCATTACACACACCTGTCACCATCGTTTACACACACCTGTCACCATCATTACACACACCTGTCACCATCATTACACACACCTGTCACCATCATTACACACACCTGTCACCATCGTTTACACACACCTGTCACCATCATTACACACACCTGTCACCATCATTACGCACACCTGTCACCATCATTACACACACCTGTCACCATCATTACACACACCTGTCATCATCATTACACACACCTGTCACCATCATTACACACACCTGTCACCATCATTACACACACCTGTCACCATCATTACACACACCTGTCATCATCATTACACACACCTGTCACCATCATTACACACACCTGTCACCATCGTTACACACACCTGTCACCATCGTTACACACACCTGTCACCATCATTACACACACCTGTCACCATCATTACACACACCTGTCACCATCATTACACACACCTGTCACCATCATTACACACACCTGTCATCATCGTTATGCACACCTGTCACCATCATTACACACACCTGTCACCATCATTACACACACCTGTCACCATCATTACACACACCTGTCACCATCATTACACACACCTGTCACCATCATTACACACACCTGTCACCATCATTACACACACCTGTCACCATCATTACACACACCTGTCACCATCATTACACACACCTGTCACCATCATTATGCACACCTGTCACCATCGTTATGCACACCTGTCACCATCGTTACACACACCTGTCACCATCGTTACGCACACCTGTCACCATCGTTACGCACACCTGTCACCATCATTACACACACCTGTCACCATCATTACACACACCTGTCACCATCATTACACACACCTGTCACCATCATTACACACACCTGTCACCATCATTACACACACCTGTCACCATCATTACACACACCTGTCACCATCATTACACACACCTGTCACCATCATTACACACACCTGTCACCATCATTACACACACCTGTCACCATCATTACTCACACCTGTCACCATCATTACACACACCTGTCACCATCGTTACGCACACCTGTCACCATCATTACACACACCTGTCACCATCATTACACACACCTGTCACCATCATTACACACACCTGTCACCATCATTACGCACACCTGTCACCATCATTACACACACCTGTCACCATCATTACGCACACCTGTCACCATCATTACGCACACCTGTCACCATCATTACACACACCTGTCACCATCATTACACACACCTGTCACCATCATTACACACACCTGTCACCATCATTACACACACCTGTCACCATCATTACGCACACCTGTCACCATCATTACACACACCTGTCACCATCATTACACACACCTGTCACCATCATTACTCACACCTGTCACCATCATTACACACACCTGTCACCATCATTATGCACACCTGTCACCATCATTATGCACACCTGTCACCATCATTATGCACACCTGTCACCATCATTATGCACACCTGTCACCATCATTATGCACACCTGTCACCATCATTACGCACACCTGTCACCATCATTATGCACACCTGTCACCATCATTATGCACACCTGTCACCATCGTTATGCACACCTGTCACCATCATTATGCACACCTGTCACCATCATTATGCACACCTGTCACCATCATTACACACACCTGTCACCATCATTACACACACCTGTCACCATCATTATGCACACCTGTCACCATCATTATGCACACCTGTCACCATCATTATGCACACCTGTCACCATCATTATGCACACCTGTCACCATCATTACACACACCTGTCACCATCATTACACACACCTGTCACCATCGTTTACACACACCTGTCACCATCATTACACACACCTGTCACCATCATTACACACACCTGTCACCATCATTACACACACCTGTCACCATCGTTTACACACACCTGTCACCATCATTACACACACCTGTCACCATCATTACGCACACCTGTCACCATCATTACACACACCTGTCACCATCATTACACACACCTGTCATCATCATTACACACACCTGTCACCATCATTACACACACCTGTCACCATCATTACACACACCTGTCACCATCATTACACACACCTGTCATCATCATTACACACACCTGTCACCATCATTACACACACCTGTCACCATCGTTACATACACCTGTCACCATCGTTACACACACCTGTCACCATCATTACACACACCTGTCACCATCATTACTCACACCTGTCACCATCATTACACACACCTGTCACCATCATTACACACACCTGTCATCATCATTATGCACACCTGTCACCATCATTACACACACCTGTCACCATCATTACACACACCTGTCACCATCATTACACACACCTGTCACCATCATTACACACACCTGTCACCATCATTACACACACCTGTCACCATCATTACACACACCTGTCACCATCATTATGTTCCTTCCCTATATATGTCCCTCCCTTTGGTTCCTTCCCTATATATGTCTCTCCCTTTGGTTCCTTCCCTATATATGTCTCTCCCTTTGGTTCCTTCCCTATATATGTCTCTCCCTTTGGTTCCTTCCCTATATATGTCTCTCCCTTTGGTTCCTTCCCTATATATGTCTCTCCCTTTGGTTCCTTCCCTATATATGTCACTCCCTTTGGTTCCTTCCCTATATATGTCTCTCCCTTTGGTTCCTTCCCTATATATGTCTCTCCCTTTGGTTCCTTCCCTATATATGTCACTCCCTTTGGTTCCTTCCCTATATATGTCTCCTTCCTTTGGTTCCTTCCCTATATATGTCTCTCCCTTTGGTTCCTTCCCTATATATGTCTCTCCCTTTGGTTCCTTCCCTATATATGTCTCTCCCTTTGGTTCCTTCCCTATATATGTCTCTCCCTTTGGTTCCTTCCCTATATATGTCTCCCCCTTTGGTTCCTTCCCTATATATGTCTCTCCCTTTGGTTCCTTCCCTATATATGTCTCTCCCTTTGGTTCCTTCCCTATATATGTCTCCCCCTTTGGTTCCTTCCCTATATATGTCTCTCCCTTTGGTTCCTTCCCTATATATGTCTCCCCCTTTGGCTCCTTCCCTATATATGTCTCTCCCTTTGGTTCCTTCCCTATATATGTCTCTCCTTTGGTTCCTTCCCTATATATGTCTCCCCCTTTGGTTCCTTCCCTATATATGTCTCTCCCTTTGGTTCCTTCCCTATATATGTCCCTCCCTTTGGATCCTTCCCTATATATGTCACTCTCTTTGGTTCCTTCCCTATATATGTCCCTCCCTTTGGTTCCTTCCCTATATATGTCTCTCCCTTTGATTCCTTCCCTATATATGTCACTCTCTTTGGTTCCTTCCCTATATATGTCCCTCCCTTTGGTTCCTTCCCTATATATGTCTCTCCTTTGATTCCTTCCCTATATATGTCTCTCCCTTTGGTTCCTTCCCTATATATGTCTCTCTCTTTGGTTCCTTCCCTATATATGTCCCTCCCTTTGATTCCTTCCCTATATATGTCACTCCCTTTGATTCCTTCCCTATATATGTCACTCCCTTTGGTTCCTTCCCTATATATGTCCCTCCCTTTGGTTCCTTCCCTATATATGTCTCTCCCTTTGATTCCTTCCCTATATATGTCACTCCCTTTGATTCCTTCCCTATATATGTCCCTCCCTTTGGTTCCTTCCCTATATATGTCACTCCCTTTGATTCCTTCCCTATATATGTCTCTCCCTTTGATTCCTTCCCTATATATGTCACTCCCTTTGATTCCTTCCCTATATATGTCCCTCCCTTTGGTTCCTTCCCTATATATGTCACTCCCTTTGATTCCTTCCCTATATATGTCACTCCCTTTGATTCCTTCCCTATATATGTCACACCCTTTGGTTCCTTCCCTATACACTCCCTTTGATTCCTTCCCTATATATGTCCCTCCCTTTGATTCCTTCCCTATATATGTCACTCCCTTTGATTCCTTCCCTATATATGTCTCTCCCTTTGGTTCCTTCCCTATATATGTCCCTCCCTTTGGTTCCTTCCCTATATATGTCCCTCCCTTTGGTTCCTTCCCTATATATGTCTCTCCCTTTGATTCCTTCCCTATATATGTCTCTCCTTTGGTTCCTTCCCTATATATGTCACTCCCTTTGGTTCCTTCCCTATATATGTCTCTCCCTTTGGTTCCTTCCCTATATATGTCTCTCCCTTTGGTTCCTTCCCTATATATGTCTCTCCCTTTGGTTCCTTCCCTATATATGTCACTCCCTTTGGTTCCTTCCCTATATATGTCTCTCCCTTTGGTTTCTTCCCTATATATGTCTCTCTCTTTGGTTCCTTCCCTATATATGTCTCTCCCTTTGGTTCCTTCCCTATATATGTCCCTCTCTTTGGTTCCTTCCCTATATATGTCCCTCCCTTTGGTTCCTTCCCTATATGTCTCTCTCTTTGGTTCCTTCCCTATATATGTCTCTCTCTTTGGTTCCTTCCCTATATATGTCTCTCTCTTTGGTTCCTTCCCTATATATGTCTCTCCCTTTGGTTCCTTCCCTATATATGTCTCTCTCTTTGGTTCCTTCCCTATATATGTCCCTCCCTTTGGTTCCTTCCCTATATATGTCTCTCCCTTTGGTTCCTTCCCTATATATGTCCCTCTCTTTGGTTCCTTCCCTATATATGTCTCTCTCTTTGGTTCCTTCCCTATATATGTCCCTCCCTTTGGTTCCTTCCCTATATGTCTCTCTCTTTGGTTCCTTCCCTATATATGTCTCTCCCTTTGGTTCCTTCCCTATATATGTCTCTCTCTTTGGTTCCTTCCCTATATATGTCCCTCCCTTTGGTTCCTTCCCTATATATGTCTCTCTCTTTGGTTCCTTCCCTATATATGTCTCTCTCTTTGGTTCCTTCCCTATATATGTCTCTCTCTTTGGTTCCTTCCCTATATATGTCTCTCCCTTTGGTTCCTTCCCTATATATGTCTCTCTCTTTGGTTCCTTCCCTATATATGTCTCTCCCTTTGGTTCCTTCCCTATATATGTCTCTCTCTTTGGTTCCTTCCCTATATATGTCTCTCTCTTTGGTTCCTTCCCTATATATGTCTCTCCCTTTGGTTCCTTCCCTATATATGTCTCTCTCTTTGGTTCCTTCCCTATATATGTCTCTCCCTTTGGTTCCTTCCCTATATATGTCCCTCCCTTTGGTTCCTTCCCTATATATGTCTCTCTTTTGGTTCCTTCCCTATATATGTCACTCCCTTTGGTTCCTTCCCTATATATCACTCCCTTTGGTTCCTTCCCTATATATGTCTCTCCTTTGGTTCCTTCCCTATATATGTCTCTCCCTTTGGTTCCTTCCCTATATATGTCTCTCCCTTTGGTTCCTTCCCTATATACGTCCCTCCCTTTGGTTCCTTCCCTATATGTGTCTCTCTCTTTGGTTCCTTCCCTATATATGTCCCTCCCTTTGGTTCCTTCCCTATATATGTCTCTCCCTTTGATTCCTTCCCTATATATGTCTCTCTCTTTGGTTCCTTCCCTATATATGTCTCTCTCTTTGGTTCCTTCCCTATATATCTCTCCCTTTGGTTCCTTCCCTATATATGTCTCTCTCTTTGGTTCCTTCCCTATATATGTCTCTCCCTTTGGTTCCTTCCCTATATATGTCTCTCTCTTTGGTTCCTTCCCTATATATGTCTCTCTCTTTGGTTCCTTCCCTATATATGTCTCTCCCTTTGGTTCCTTCCCTATATATGTCTCTCTCTTTGGTTCCTTCCCTATATATGTCCCTCCCTTTGGTTCCTTCCCTATATATGTCACTCCCTTTGGTTCCTTCCCTATATATGTCTCTCTCTTTGGTTCCTTCCCTATATATGTCACTCCCTTTGGTTCCTTCCCTATATATGTCACTCCCTTTGGTTCCTTCCCTATATATGTCTCTCCCTTTGGTTCCTTCCCTATATATGTCCCTCCCTTTGGTTCCTTCCCTATATATGTCACTCCCTTTGGTTCCTTCCCTATATATGTCTCTCCCTTTGGTTCCTTCCCTATATATGTCACTCCCTTTGGTTCCTTCCCTATATATGTCACTCCCTTTGGTTCCTTCCCTATATATGTCTCTCCCTTTGGTTCCTTCCCTATATATGTCTCTCCCTTTGGTTCCTTCCCTATATATGTCTCTCCCTTTGGTTCCTTCCCTATATACGTCCCTCCCTTTGGTTCCTTCCCTATATGTGTCTCTCTCTTTGGTTCCTTCCCTATATATGTCCCTCCCTTTGGTTCCTTCCCTATATATGTCTCTCCCTTTGATTCCTTCCCTATATATGTCTCTCTCTTTGGTTCCTTCCCTATATATGTCTCTCCCTTTGGTTCCTTCCCTATATATGTCTCTCTCTTTGGTTCCTTCCCTATATATGTCCCTCTCTTTGGTTCCTTCCCTATATATGTCTCTCCCTTTGGTTCCTTCCCTATATATGTCTCTCTCTTTGGTTCCTTCCCTATATATGTCCCTCCCTTTGGTTCCTTCCCTATATATGTCACTCCCTTTGGTTCCTTCCCTATATATGTCTCTCTCTTTGGTTCCTTCCCTATATATGTCACTCCCTTTGGTTCCTTCCCTATATATGTCACTCTCTTTGGTTCCTTCCCTATATATGTCCCTCCCTTTGGTTCCTTCCCTATATGTCTCTCCCTTTGATTCCTTCCCTATATATGTCTCTCCCTTTGATTCCTTCCCTATATATGTCTCTCCCTTTGGTTCCTTCCCTATATATGTCCCTCCCTTTGGTTCCTTCCTATATATGTCTCTCCCTTTGGTTCCTTCCCTATATATGTCTCTCTCTTTGGTTCCTTCCCTATATATGTCTCTCCCTTTGGTTCCTTCCCTATATATGTCTCTCTCTTTGGTTCCTTCCCTATATATGTCTCTCCCTTTGGTTCCTTCCCTATATATGTCTCTCCCTTTGGTTCCTTCCCTATATATGTCTCTCCCTTTGGTTCCTTCCCTATATATGTCACTCCCTTTGGTTCCTTCCCTATATATGTCTCTCCCTTTGGTTCCTTCCCTATATATGTCTCTCCCTTTGGTTCCTTCCCTATATATGTCACTCCCTTTGGTTCCTTCCCTATATATGTCTCTCCCTTTGGTTCCTTCCCTATATATGTCACTCCCTTTGGTTCCTTCCCTATATATGTCTCTCCCTTTGGTTCCTTCCCTATATATGTCTCCTTCCTTTGGTTCCTTCCCTATATATGTCACTCCCTTTGGTTCCTTCCCTATATATGTCTCCCCTTTGGCTCCTTCCCTATATATGTCTCTCCCTTTGGTTCCTTCCCTATATATGTCTCTCCTTTGGTTCCTTCCCTATATATGTCTCCCCCTTTGGTTCCTTCCCTATATATGTCTCTCCCTTTGGTTCCTTCCCTATATATGTCTCCCCTTTGGCTCCTTCCCTATATATGTCTCTCCCTTTGGTTCCTTCCCTATATATGTCTCTCCCTTTGGTTCCTTCCCTATATATGTCTCCCCCTTTGGTTCCTTCCCTATATATGTCTCTCCCTTTGGTTCCTTCCCTATATATGTCCCTCCCTTTGGATCCTTCCCTATATATGTCACTCTCTTTGGTTCCTTCCCTATATATGTCCCTCCCTTTGGTTCCTTCCCTATATATGTCTCTCCCTTTGATTCCTTCCCTATATATGTCACTCTCTTTGGTTCCTTCCCTATATATGTCCCTCCCTTTGGTTCCTTCCCTATATATGTCTCTCCCTTTGGTTCCTTCCCTATATATGTCTCTCCCTTTGGTTCCTTCCCTATATATGTCACTCCCTTTGGTTCCTTCCCTATATATGTCCCTCCCTTTGGTTCCTTCCCTATATATGTCCCTCCCTTTGGTTCCTTCCCTATATATGTCCCTCCCTTTGGTTCCTTCCCTATATATGTCCCTCCCTTTGGTTCCTTCCCTATATATGTCTCTCCCTTTGGTTCCTTCCCTATATATGTCACTCTCTTTGGTTCCTTCCCTATATATGTCCCTCCCTTTGGTTCCTTCCCTATATATGTCTCTCCTTTGGTTCCTTCCCTATATATGTCTCTCCCTTTGATTCCTTCCCTATATATGTCTCTCCCTTTGATTCCTTCCCTATATATGTCTCTCTCTTTGGTTCCTTCCCTATATATGTCACTCCCTTTGGTTCCTTCCCTATATATGTCACTCTCTTTGGTTCCTTCCCTATATATGTCCCTCCCTTTGGTTCCTTCCCTATATATGTCTCTCCTTTGATTCCTTCCCTATATTTGTCTCTCCCTTTGGTTCCTTCCCTATATATGTCCCTCCCTTTGGTTCCTTCCCTATATATGTCCCTCCCTTTGGTTCCTTCCCTATATATGTCTCTCCCTTTGGTTCCTTCCCTATATATGTCTCTCCCTTTGGTTCCTTCCCTATATATGTCACTCCCTTTGGTTCCTTCCCTATATATGTCTCTCCCTTTGGTTCCTTCCCTATATATGTCTCTCCCTTTGGTTCCTTCCCTATATATGTCTCTCCCTTTGGTTCCTTCCCTATATATGTCTCTCTCTCTTTGGTTCCTTCCCTATATATGTCTCTCTCTTTGGTTCCTTCCCTATATATGTCTCTCTCTTTGGTTCCTTCCCTATATATGTCTCTCTCTTTGGTTCCTTCCCTATATATGTCTCTCTCTTTGGTTCCTTCCCTATATATGTCTCTCCCTTTGGTTCCTTCCCTATATATGTCTCTCTCTCTTTGGTTCCTTCCCTATATATGTCTCTCTCTTTGGTTCCTTCCCTATATATGTCTCTCTCTTTGGTTCCTTCCCTATATATGTCTCTCTCTTTGGTTCCTTCCCTATATATGTC
>NW_026287423.1:102500-140000 GCF_023373465.1 Oncorhynchus keta | reverse complement strand
GAGCCAGGTTCTGCTGTGGTTATACAGCCTTTCCTCTACAGGGAGCCAGGTTCTGCTGTGGTTGCACAGCCTTGCCTCTACAGGGAGCCAGGTTTTCCTGTGTCTACCCTTCTCAGCAAGGCTGTGCTCACTGAGCCTGTACTTTGTCAAGGTTTTCTAAGGTTTTGATCAAATATTTAGCCAAGGTGTACTGTCGATTTAGGGCCAGATAGCACTGCATTTTGCTTTGTGTTTGTGTTTCCCAATAAGTTTGGTTTTGACTGTGTTGTAATTTGTTTAATCCTGATTGGTTGGATGTTCTGGTCCTGAGGCTTCAGTGTGTTAGTAGAACAGGTTTGTGAACTCAGTCCCAGGACCGTCTCTCTCTCTCTCTCTCTCTCTCTCTCTCTCTCTCTCTCTCTCTCTCGTCAACAGAAGAAGCGACCAGTCTATTGAGAAGTTTTCCTTCACGTAAAAAACAGAGAAACACGTCTCCAACCCTCTGTGTTGTGTGGGCACTATTCTGCCTGAAGGACACAACAGAGAGAATCTGATCAAGCGGACCTGATTCTAATTTGGCACCGCACTCCTCTGCCCTTCTCCTGCTCTTGTCCTGACTAATAGGGTTAGATAACGACCCTGTCCCAGCTCATTTAAATAATCACCTGTTCATATCAACAGAAGATGAGGAGAGAGAGGAGGCTGGCTAGCTGTCACAATAATTATAGTTGGGTGGAACAAGATGGTTGCATTCATTCACTATTCTCTTTTCTATTTCATTTCACGC
This sequence comes from Oncorhynchus keta, assembly GCF_023373465.1. Classification (NCBI taxonomy): domain Eukaryota; kingdom Metazoa; phylum Chordata; class Actinopteri; order Salmoniformes; family Salmonidae; genus Oncorhynchus; species Oncorhynchus keta. The sequence goes on along the minus strand of NW_026287423.1, from coordinate 139,234 downwards.
GATCAGGCTGGTTCCACCAGGCTAACAACGTTAAGGAAAGGAAGCTGGTTCTACCAGGCTAACAACGTTAAGGAAAGGAAGCTGGTTCTACCAGGCTAACAACGTTAAGGGCAGGAAGCTGGATCTACCAGGCTAACAACGTAAAGGACAGGAAGCTGGTTCCACCAGGCTAACAACGTTAAGGACAGGAAGCTGGATCTACCAGGCTAACAACGTTAAGGACAGGAAGCTGGTTCTACCAGGCTAACAACGTTAAGGACAGGAAGCTGGATCTACCAGGCTAACAACGTTAAGAACAGGAAGCTGGATCTACCAGGCTAACAACGTTAAGGACAGGAAGCTGGTTCCACCAGGCTAACAACGTTAAGTACAGGAAGCTGGATCCACCAGGCTAACAACGTTAAGGACAGGAAGCTGGATCTACCAGGCTTACAAGGTTAAGGACAGGAAGCTGGATCTACCAGGCTAACAACGTTAAGGACAGGGAGCTGGATCTACCAGGCTAACAACGTTAAGGACAGGAAGCTGGATCTACCAGGCTTACAACGTTAAGGAAAGGAAGTTCGTTCCACCAGGCTAACAACGTTAAGGACAGGAAGCTGGATCTACCAGGCTAACAACGTTAAGGACAGGGAGCTGGATCTACCAGGCTAACAACGTTAAGGACAGGAAGCTGGATCTACCAGGCTTACAAGGTTAAGGACAGGAAGCTGGTTCCACCAGGCTAACAACGTTAAGGACAGGAAGCTGGATCTACCAGACTAACAACATTAAGGAAAGGAAGCTGGATCTACCAGGCTAACAACATTAAGGAAGGAAGCTGGATCTACCAGGCTAACAACGTTGAGGACAGGAAGCGAGATCTACCAGGCTAACAACGTTGAGGACAGGAAGCTAGATCTACCAGGCTAACAACGTTGAGGACAGGAAGCTAGATCTACCAGGCTAACAACGTTGAGGACAGGAAGCAAGATCTACCAGGCTAACAACGTTGAGGACAGGAAGCTGGATCTACCAGGCTAACAACGTTAAGGACAGGAAGCTGGATCTACCAGACCACCTACCCCACTTCAGACAGTAGAGGAAACAGCACCACCTCAGACAGTAGGGAAACAGCACCACCGCAGACAGTAGAGGAAACAGCACCACCTCAGACAGAAGGGGAAACAGCATCACCTCAGACAGTAGAGGAAACAGCACCACCTCAGACAGTAGAGGAAACAGCACCACCTCAGACAGTAGGGGAAACAGCACCACCGCAGACAGTAGAGGAAACAGCACCACCTCAGACAGAAGGGGAAACAGCACCACCTTAGACTGTAGGGGAAACAGCTCCACCTCAGACAGTTGGGGAAACAGTAGAGGAAACAGCACCACCTCAGACACAGTAGAGGAAACAGCACCACCTCAGACAGTAGAGGAAATAGCACCACCTCAGACAGTAGAGGAAACAGCACCACCTCAGACAGTAGGAGGAAACAGCACCACCTCAGACAGTAGGAGAAACAGCACCACCTCAGACAGTAGGAGGAAACAGCACCACCTCAGACAGTAGGAGAACCAGCACCACCCCAGGCAGTAGAGGAAACAGAACAACCACAGCCCCACCACAGACGGTAAAAAGCACCACCTCAGACAGTAGGAGAAAAAGCACCACCTCAGACAGTAGGAGAAACAGCACCACCTCAGACAGTAGGAGAAACAGCACCACCTCAGACAGTAGGAGAAACAGCACCACCTCAGACAGTAGGAGAAACAGCACCACCTCAGACAGTACAGGAAACAGCACCACCTCAGACAGTACAGGAAACAGCACCACCTCAGCACCACCTCAGACAGTAAACAGCACCACCTCAGACAGTAGAGGAAACAGACAGTAGAGGAAACAGTAGAGAAACAGCCCCACCTCAGACAGTAGAGGAAACAGCACCACCTCAGACAGTAGAGGAAACAGCACCACCTCAGACAGTAGAGGAAACAGCACCACCTTAGACTGTAGGGGAAACAGCTCCACCTCAAACAGTAGAGGAAACAGCCCCACCTCAGACAGTTGGGGAAACAGCCCCACCTCAGACAATAGAGGAAACAGCAACACCTCAGACAGTAGGGGAAACAGCACCACCTCAGACAGTAGGGGAAACAGCACCACCTCAGACAGTAGGAGGAAACAGCACCACCTCAGACAGTAGGAGGAAACAGCACCACCTCAGACAGTAGAGGAAACAGCACCACCTCAGACAGTAGGGGAAACGGCACCACCTCAGACAGTAGAGGAAACAGCACCACCTCAGACAGTAGGAGGAAAAAGCACCACCTCAGACAGTAGAGGAAACAGCCCCACCTCAGACAGTAGAGGAAACAGCACCACCTCAGACAGTAGAGGAAACAGCACCACCTCAGACAGTAGGAGAAACAGCACCACCTCAGACAGTAGGGGGAAACAGCACCACCTCAGACAGTAGAGGAAACAGCACCAACTCAGACAGTAGGGGGAAACAGCACCACCTCAGACAGTAGAAGGAAACAGCACCACCTCAGACAGTAGGGGGAAACAGCACCACCTCAGACAGTAGAGGAAACAGCACCACCTCAGACAGTAGGAGGAAACAGCACCACCTCAGACAGTAGAGGAAACAGCACCACCTCAGACAGTAGAGGAAACAGCACCACCTCAGACAGTAGGAGGAAACAGCACCACCTCAGACAGTAGAGGAAACAGCACCACCTCAGACAGTAGGAGGAAAAAGCACCACCTCAGACAGTAGAGGAAACAGCACCACCTCAGACAGTAGAGGAAACAGCACCACCTCAGACAGTAGGAGGAAACAGCACCACCTCAGACAGTAGGAGGAAACAGCACCACCGCAGACAGTAGGAGGAAACAGCACCACCGCAGACAGTAGAGGAAACAGCTCCACCTCAGACAGTAGAGGAAACAGCACCACCTCAGACAGTAGAGGAAACAGCACCACCTCAGACAGTAGGAGGAAACAGCACCACCTCAGACAGTAGAGGAAACAGCACCACCTCAGACAGAAGGAGGAAACAGCACCACCTCAGACAGTAGGAGGAAACAGCACCACCTCAGACAGTAGGAGGAAACAGCACCACCTCAGACAGTAGGAGGAAACAGCACCACCTCAGACAGTAGGAGGAAACAGCACCACCGCAGCCAGTAGAGGGAAACAGCTCCACCTCAGACAGTAGAGGAAACAGCACCACCTCAGACAGTAGAGGAAACAGCACCAACTCAGACAGTAGAGGAAACAGCACCACCTCAGACAGTAGAGGAAACAGCACCACCTCAGACAGTAGAGGAAACAGCACCACCTCAGACAGGAGGAGGAAACAGCACCACCTCAGACAGTAGAGGAAACAGCACCACCTCAGACAGTAGAGGAAACAGCACCACCTCAGACAGTAGAGGAAACAGCACCACCTCAGACAGTAGGAGGAAACAGCACCACCTCAGACAGTAGAGGAAACAGCACCACCTCAGACAGTAGAGGAAATAGCACCACCTCAGACAGTAGAGGAAACAGCACCACCTCAGACAGTAGGAGGAAACAGCACCACCTCAGACAGTAGGAGAAACAGCACCACCTCAGACAGTAGGAGGAAACAGCACCACCTCAGACAGTAGGAGAAACAGCACCACCTCAGACAGTACAGGAAACAGCACCACCTCAGCACCACCTCAGACAGTAAACAGCACCACCTCAGACAGTAGGAGAAACAGCACCACCTCAGACAGTAGGAGAAACAGCACCACCTCAGACAGTAGGAGAAACAGCACCACCTCAGACAGTAGGAGAAACAGCACCACCTCAGACAGTAGGAGAAACAGCACCACCTCAGACAGTACAGGAAACAGCACCACCTCAGACAGTACAGGAAACAGCACCACCTCAGCACCACCTCAGACAGTAAACAGCACCACCTCAGACAGTAGAGGAAACAGACAGTAGAGGAAACAGTAGAGGAAACAGCCCCACCTCAGACAGTAGAGGAAACAGCACCACCTCAGACAGTAGAGGAAACAGCACCACCTCAGACAGTAGAGGAAACAGCACCACCTTAGACTGTAGGGGAAACAGCTCCACCTCAAACAGTAGAGGAAACAGCCCCACCTCAGACAGTTGGGGAAACAGCCCCACCTCAGACAATAGAGGAAACAGCAACACCTCAGACAGTAGGGGAAACAGCACCACCTCAGACAGTAGGGGAAACAGCACCACCTCAGACAGTAGGAGGAAACAGCACCACCTCAGACAGTAGGAGGAAACAGCACCACCTCAGACAGTAGAGGAAACAGCACCACCTCAGACAGTAGGGAAACGGCACCACCTCAGACAGTAGAGGAAACAGCACCACCTCAGACAGTAGGAGGAAAAAGCACCACCTCAGACAGTAGAGGAAACAGCCCCACCTCAGACAGTAGAGGAAACAGCACCACCTCAGACAGTAGAGGAAACAGCACCACCTCAGACAGTAGGAGAAACAGCACCACCTCAGACAGTAGGAGAAACAGCACCACCTCAGACAGTAGGAGAAACAGCACCACCTCAGACAGTAGGGGGAAACAGCACCACCTCAGACAGTAGGAGGAAACAGCACCACCTCAGACAGTAGGGGGAAACAGCACCACCTCAGACAGTAGAGGAAACAGCACCACCTCAGACAGTAGGAGGAAACAGCACCACCTCAGACAGTAGAGGAAACAGCACCACCTCAGACAGTAGAGGAAACAGCACCACCTCAGACAGTAGCAGGAAACAGCACCACCTCAGACAGTAGAGGAAACAGCACCACCTCAGACAGTAGGAGGAAAAAGCACCACCTCAGACAGTAGAGGAAACAGCACCACCTCAGACAGTAGAGGAAACAGCACCACCTCAGACAGTAGGAGGAAACAGCACCACCTCAGACAGTAGGAGGAAACAGCACCACCGCAGACAGTAGGAGGAAACAGCACCACCGCAGACAGTAGAGGAAACAGCTCCACCTCAGACAGTAGAGGAAACAGCACCACCTCAGACAGTAGAGGAAACAGCACCACCTCAGACAGTAGGAGGAAACAGCACCACCTCAGACAGTAGAGGAAACAGCACCACCTCAGACAGAAGGAGGAAACAGCACCACCTCAGACAGTAGGAGGAAACAGCACCACCTCAGACAGTAGGAGGAAACAGCACCACCTCAGACAGTAGGAGGAAACAGCACCACCTCAGACAGTAGGAGGAAACAGCACCACCGCAGCCAGTAGAGGAAACAGCTCCACCTCAGACAGTAGAGGAAACAGCACCACCTCAGACAGTAGAGGAAACAGCACCAACTCAGACAGTAGAGGAAACAGCACCACCTCAGACAGTAGAGGAAACAGCACCACCTCAGACAGTAGAGGAAACAGCACCACCTCAGACAGGAGGAGGAAACAGCACCACCTCAGACAGTAGAGGAAACAGCACCACCTCAGACAGTAGAGGAAACAGCACCACCTCAGACAGTAGAGGAAACAGCACCACCTCAGACAGTAGGAGGAAACAGCACCACCTCAGACAGTAGAGGAAACAGCACCACCTCAGACAGTAGGAGGAAACAGCACCACCTCAGACAGTAGAGGAAACAGCACCACCTCAGACAGTAGAGGAAACAGCACCACCTCAGACAGTAGAGGAAACAGCACCACCTCAGACAGTAGGAGGAAACAGCACCACCTCAGACAGTAGGAGGAAACAGCACCACCTCAGGCAGTAGAGGAAACAGCACCACCTCAGACAGTAGGAGGAAACAGCACCACCTCAGACAGTAGGAGGAAACAGCACCACCTCAGACAGTAGGAGGAAACAGCACCACCTCAGACAGTAGAGGAAACAGCACCTCCTCAGACAGTAGAGGAAACAGCACCACCTCAGACAGTAGGGGAAACAGCACCACCTCAGACACTAGGAGGAAACAGCACCACCTCAGACAGTAGAGGAAACAGTAGAGGAAACAGCTCCACCTCAGACAGTAGAGGAAACAGCACCACCTCAGACAGTAGAGGAAACAGCACCTCCTCAGACAGTAGAGGAAACAGCACCACCTCAGACAGTAGAGGAAACAGCACCACCTCAGACAGTAGGAGGAAACAGCACCACCTCAGACAGTAGGAGAAACAGCACCTCCTCAGACAGTAGGAGGAAACAGCACCACCTCAGACAGTAGGAGGAAACAGCACCACCTCAGACAGAGGAAACAGCACCACCTCAGACAGTAGAGGAAACAGCACCACCTCAGACAGTAGAGGAAACAGCACCACCTCAGACAGTAGGAGGAAACAGCACCACCTCAGACAGTAGAGGAAACAGCACCACCTCAGACAGTAGAGGAAACAGCACCACCTCAGACAGTAGAGGAAACAGCACCACCTCAGACAGTAGAGGAAACAGCACCACCTCAGACAGTAGGGGAAACAGCACCACCTCAGACAGTAGGAGGAAACAGCACCACCTTAGACAGTAGGGGGAAACAGCACCACCTCAGACAGTAGGAGGAAACAGCACCACCTCAGACAGTAGGAGGAAACAGCACCACCTCAGACAGTGGAGGAAACAGCACCACCTCAGACAGTAGAGGAAACAGCACCACCTCAGACAGTAGGAGGAAACAGCACCACCTCAGACAGTAGGGGAAACAGCACCACCTCAGACAGTAGGAGGAAACAGCACCACCTCAGACAGTAGGAGGAAACAGCACCACCTCAGACAGTAGAGGAAACAGCTCCACCTCAGACAGTAGAGGAAACAGCACCACCTCAGACAGAAGGAGGAAACAGCACCACCTCAGACAGTAGAGGAAACAGCTCCACCTCAGACAGTAGGAGGAAACAGCACCACCTCAGACAGTAGGAGGAAACAGCACCACCTCAGACAGTAGGAGGAAACAGCACCACCTCAGACAGTAGGAAACAGCTCCACCTCAGACAGAAACAGCACCACCTCAGACAGTAGGAGGAAACAGCACCACCTCAGACAGTAGGAGGAAACAGCACCACCTCAGACAGTAGGAGAAACAGCACCACCTCAGACAGTAGAGGAAACAGCACCACCTCAGACAGTAGAGGAAACAGCACCACCTCAGACAGTAGGAGAAACAGCACCACCTCAGACAGTAGAGGAAACAGCACCACCTCAGACAGTAGAGGAAACAGCACCACCTCAGACAGTAGGAGGAAACAGCACCACCTCAGACAGTAGGAGGAAACAGCACCACCTCAGACAGTAGGAGGAAACAGCACCACCTCAGACAGTAGGAGGAAACAGCACCTCCTCAGACAGTAGAGGAAACAGCACCACCTCAGACAGTAGAGGAAACAGCACCACCTCAGACAGTAGAGGAAACAGCACCACCTCAGACAGTAGGAGGAAACAGCACCACCTCAGACAGTAGGAGGAAACAGCACCTCCTCAGACAGTAGGAGGAAACAGCACCTCCTCAGACAGTAGGGGAAACAAACAGCACCTCCTCAGACAGTAGGAGGAAACAGCACCACCTCAGACAGTAGAGGAAACAGCACCACCTCAGACAGTAGGTGAAACAGCACCACCTCAGACAGTAGAGGAAACAGCACCACCTCAGACAGTAGGAGGAAACAGCACCACCTCAGACAGTAGGAGGAAACAGCACCACCTCAGACAGTAGAGGAAACAGCACCACCTCAGACAGTAGAGGAAACAGCACCACCTCAGACAGTAGGAGGAAACAGCACCACCTCAGACAGTAGAGGAAACAGCACCACCTCAGACAGTAGGGAAACAGCACCACCTCAGACAGTAGGAGGAAACAGCACCACCTCAGACAGAAGGGGAAACAGCACCACCTCAGACAGTAGGAGGAAACAGCACCACCTCAGACAGTAGAGGAAACAGCACCACCTCAGACAGTAGAGGAAACAGCACCACCTCAGACAGTAGAGGAAACAGCACCACCTCAGACAGTAGAGGAAACAGCACCACCTCAGACAGTAGAGGAAACAGCACCACCTCAGACAGTAGGAGGAAACAGCACCACCTCAGACAGTAGAGGAAACAGCACCACCTCAGACAGTAGAGGAAACAGCACCACCTCAGACAGTAGAGGAAACAGCACCACCTCAGACAGTAGAGGAAACAGCACCACCTCAGACAGTAGAGGAAACAGCACCACCTCAGACAGTAGGAGGAAACAGCACCACCTCAGACAGTAGGAGGAAACAGCACCACCTCAGACAGTAGGAGGAAACAGCACAACCTAAGACAGTAGGGAAACAGCACCACCTCAGACAGTAGGAGGAAACAGCACCACCTCAGACAGTAGGGAAACAGCACCACCTCAGACAGTATGAGGAAACAGCACCACCTCAGACAGTAGGAGGAAACAGCACCACCTCAGACAGTAGGAGGAAACAGCACCACCTCAGACAGTAGGAGGAAACAGCACCACCTCAGACAGTAGGAGGAAACAGCACCACCTCAGACAGTAGGAGGAAACAGCACCTCCTCAGACAGTAGGGGGAAACAGCACCTCCTCAGACAGTAGGAGGAAACAGCACCACCTCAGACAGTAGAGGAAACAGCACCACCTCAGACAGTAGGGGAAACAGCACCACCTCAGACAGTAGAGGAAACAGCACCACCTCAGACAGTAGGAGGAAACAGCACCACCTCAGACAGTAGAGGAAACAGCACCACCTCAGACAGTAGAGGAAACAGCACCACCTCAGACAGTAGAGGAAACAGCACCACCTCAGACAGTAGAGGAAACAGCACCACCTCAGACAGTAGGGGAAACAGCACCACCTCAGACAGTAGGAGGAAACAGCACCACCTCAGACAGTAGGGGAAACAGCACCACCTCAGACAGTAGGAGGAAACAGCACCACCTCAGACAGTAGAGGAAACAGCACCACCTCAGACAGTAGAGGAAACAGCACCACCTCAGACAGTAGAGGAAACAGCACCACCTCAGACAGTAGAGGAAACAGCACCACCTCAGACAGTAGAGGAAACAGCACCACCTCAGACAGTAGGGGAAACAGCACCACCTCAGACAGTAGGAGGAAACAGCACCACCTCAGACAGTAGGAGGAAACAGCACCACCTCAGACAGTAGGAGGAAACAGCACCACCTCAGACAGTAGGAGGAAACAGCACCACCTCAGACAGTAGAGGAAACAGCACCACCTCAGACAGTAGGAGGAAACAGCACCACGGCATTCCAATAAAAAGCAGTATACATTCCGTTGTTCTATCGTGATGATGTCACAGTGGGATAAGAATGTGTTGTTGTAATACATTTAGTTGTTTTGTCAACAATACGTTTGTTTTGTGTCCCTGTTCTCTCTTCTCCCTGTAGTTTTTACAGACGCTCCCCGTGGCTGTAACCCTTGTAGTGTAGTGTTCCCTGCGTGGACAACACGTGTGAAATTCCTGGTCTCCTGTAGCGTTTTGGATCTTACTCTATCAGATCCTCCTCTCCACCCTCTCAGGGCTGGGTGTCTCAGGCTCTATCAGATCCTCCTCTCCACCCTCTCAGGGCTGGGTGTCTCAGGCTCTATCAGATCCTCCTCTCCACCCTCTCAGGGCTGGGTGTCTCAGGCTCTATCAGATCCTCCTCTCCACCCTCTCAGGGCTGGGTGTCTCAGACTCTATCAGATCCTCCTCTCCACCCTCTCAGGGCTGGGTGTCTCAGGCTCTATCAGATCCTCCTCTCCACTCTCTGAGGGCTGGGTGTCTCAGGCTCTATCAGATCCTCCTCTCCACCCTCTCAGGGCTGGGTGTCTCAGGCTCTATCAGATCCTCATCTCCACCCTCTCAGGGCTGGGTGTCTCAGGCTCTATCAGATCCTCCTCTCCACCCTCTCAGGTCTGGGTGTCTCAGGCTCTATCAGATCCTACTCTCCACCCTCTCAGGGCTGGGTGTCTCAGTCTCTATCAGATCCTCCTCTCCACCCTCTCAGGGCTGGGTGTCTCAGGCTCTATCAGATCCTCCTCTCCACCCTCTCAGGGCTGGGTGTCTCAGTCTCTATCAGATCCTCCTCTCCACCCTCTCAGGGCTGGGTGTCTCAGGCTCTATCAGATCCTCCTCTCCACCCTCTCAGGGCTGGGTGTCTCAGACTCTATCAGATCCTCCTCTCCACCCTCTCAGGGCTGGGTGTCTCAGGCTCTATCAGATCCTCCTCTCCACCCTCTCAGGGCTGGGTGTCTCAGGCTCTATCAGATCCTACTCTCCACCCTCTCAGGGCTGGGTGTCTCAGGCTCTATCAGATCCTCCTCTCCACCCTCTCAGGGCTGGGTGTCTCAGGCTCTATCAGATCCTACTCTCCACCCTCTCAGGGCTGGGTGTCTCAGGCTCTATCAGATCCTCCTCTCCACCCTCTCAGGGCTGGGTGTCTCAGGCTCTATCAGATCCTCCTCTCCACCCTCTCAGGGCTGGGTGTCTCAGGCTCTATCAGATCCTCCTCTCCACCCTCTCAGGGCTGGGCGTCTCAGGCTCTATCAGATCCTCCTCTCCACCCTCTCAGGTCTGGGCGTCTCAGGCTCTATCAGATCCTCCTCTCCACCCTCTCAGGGCTGGGTGTCTCAGGCTCTATCAGATCCTCCTCTCCACCCTCTCAGGGCTGGGCGTCTCAGGCTCTATCAGATCCTCCTCTCCACCCTCTCAGGTCTGGGCGTCTCAGGCTCTATCAGATCCTCCTCTCCACCCTCTCAGGGCTGGGCGTCTCAGGCTCTATCAGATCCTCCTCTCCATCCTCTCAGGGCTGGGCGTCTCAGGCTCTATCAGATCCTCCTCTCCATCCTCTCAGGGCTGGGCGTCTCAGGCTCTATCAGATCCTCCTCTCCACCCTCTCAGGTCTGGGCGTCTCAGGCTCTATCAGATCCTCCTCTCCACCCTCTCAGAGCTGGGTGTCTCAGGCTCTATCAGATCCTCCTCTCCACCCTCTCAGGTCTGGGCGTCTCAGGCTCTATCAGATCCTCCTCTCCACCCTCTCAGGTCTGGGCGTCTCAGGCTCTATCAGATCCTCCTCTCCACCCTCTCAGGGCTGGGTGTCTCAGGCTCTATCAGATCCTCCTCTCCACCCTCTCAGGGCTGGGTGTCTCAGGCTCTATCAGATCCTACTGTCCACCCTCTCAGGGCTGGGTGTCTCAGGCTCTATCAGATCCTCCTCTCCACCCTCTCAGGGCTGGGTGTCTCAGGCTCTATCAGATCCTCCTCTCCACCCTCTCAGGGCTGGGCGTCTCAGGCTCTATCAGATCCTCCTCTCCATCCTCTCAGGGCTGGGCGTCTCAGGCTCTATCAGATCCTCCTCTCCATCCTCTCAGGGCTGGGCGTCTCAGGCTCTATCAGATCCTCCTCTCCACCCTCTCAGGTCTGGGCGTCTCAGGCTCTATCAGATCCTCCTCTCCACCCTCTCAGAGCTGGGTGTCTCAGGCTCTATCAGATCCTCCTCTCCACCCTCTCAGGTCTGGGCGTCTCAGGCTCTATCAGATCCTCCTCTCCACCCTCTCAGGGCTGGGTGTCTCAGGCTCTATCAGATCCTCCTCTCCACCCTCTCAGGGCTGGGTGTCTCAGGCTCTATCAGATCCTACTGTCCACCCTCTCAGGGCTGGGTGTCTCAGGCTCTATCAGATCCTCCTCTCCACCCTCTCAGGGCTGGGTGTCTCAGGCTCTATCAGATCCTCCTCTCCACCCTCTCAGGGCTGGGCGTCTCAGGCTCTATCAGATCCTCCTCTCCATCCTCTCAGGGCTGGGCGTCTCAGGCTCTATCAGATCCTCCTCTCCATCCTCTCAGGGCTGGGCGTCTCAGGCTCTATCAGATCCTCCTCTCCACCCTCTCAGGTCTGGGCGTCTCAGGCTCTATCAGATCCTCCTCTCCACCCTCTCAGAGCTGGGTGTCTCAGGCTCTATCAGATCCTCCTCTCCACCCTCTCAGGTCTGGGCGTCTCAGGCTCTATCAGATCCTCCTCTCCACCCTCTCAGGTCTGGGCGTCTCAGGCTCTATCAGATCCTCCTCTCCACCCTCTCAGGGCTGGGTGTCTCAGGCTCTATCAGATCCTCCTCTCCACCCTCTCAGGGCTGGGTGTCTCAGGCTCTATCAGATCCTACTGTCCACCCTCTCAGGGCTGGGTGTCTCAGGCTCTATCAGATCCTCCTCTCCACCCTCTCAGGGCTGGGTGTCTCAGGCTCTATCAGATCCTCCTCTCCACCCTCTCAGGTCTGGGTGTCTCAGGCTCTATCAGATCCTCCTCTCCACCCTCTCAGGGCTGGGTGTCTCAGGCTCTATCAGATCCTCCTCTCCACCCTCTCAGGGCTGGGTGTCTCAGGCTCTATCAGATCCTCCTCTCCACCCTCTCAGGTCTGGGCGTCTCAGGCTCTATCAGATCCTCCTCTCCACCCTCTCAGGGCTGGGTGTCTCAGGCTCTATCAGATCCTCCTCTCCACCCTCTCAGGGCTGGGCGTCTCAGGCTCTATCAGATCCTCCTCTCCACCCTCTCAGGTCTGGGCGTCTCAGGCTCTATCAGATCCTCCTCTCCACCCTCTCAGGGCTGGGCGTCTCAGGCTCTATCAGATCCTCCTCTCCATCCTCTCAGGGCTGGGCGTCTCAGGCTCTATCAGATCCTCCTCTCCATCCTCTCAGGGCTGGGCGTCTCAGGCTCTATCAGATCCTCCTCTCCACCCTCTCAGGTCTGGGCGTCTCAGGCTCTATCAGATCCTCCTCTCCACCCTCTCAGAGCTGGGTGTCTCAGGCTCTATCAGATCCTCCTCTCCACCCTCTCAGGTCTGGGCGTCTCAGGCTCTATCAGATCCTCCTCTCCACCCTCTCAGGTCTGGGTGTCTCAGGCTCTACACACTCTTGGATTGCATCCTACATGGCAGGCCGATCGATCCTACCAGGTGACGTGGAGAGGATCAGTGTCTGAGTCAAGTACTCTCCCTACTGGTGTCCACCAGGGCTCGGTTCTAGGCCCTCTCCTCTTGTCTCTATACATCAAGTCACATAGCTCTGTCATAGGGGTGGCAGGTAGCCTAGTGGTTAAGAGTGTTGGGCCAGTAACCGAAAGGTTGCTGGTTTGAGTCCCCAAACCGACTAGGTGAACCCTAATTGCTCTTGTAAGTTTCTCTAGATAACAGCGTCTCACATGGTCTCTCCTATCATTGCTATGCAGATGACACTCAACTATGTAAATATCCTCACATGGTCTCTCCTATCATTGGATGACACTCAACTATGTAAATATCCTCACATGGTCTCTCCTATCATTGGATGACACTCAACTATGTAAATATCCTCACATGGTCTCTCCTATCATTGCTATGTCCTAAACCCCTACCTTCAACACACCCCAACCCGAGCACTCTGTCCTAAACCCCTAACTTCAGGCTATGGTCACATCCCAACCCGAGCACTCTGTTCTAAACCCCTATCTTCAACACACTCCAACCCGAGCACTCTGTTCTAAACCCCTACCTTCAACACACCCCAACCCGAGCACTCTGTTCTAAACCCCTACCTTCAACACATCCCAACCTGAGCACTCTGTTCTAAACCCCTACCTTCAGACTATGGTCACACTCCAACCCGAGCACTCTGTTCTAAACCCCTATCTTCAACACACCCCAACCCGAGCACTCTGTTCTAAACCCCTACCTTCAACACATCCCAACCTGAGCACTCTGTTCTAAACCCCTACCTTCAGACTATGGTCACATCCCAACCTGAGCACCCTGTTCTAAACCCCTACCTTCAGGCTATGGTCACATCCCAAACTGAGCACTCTGTTATAAACCTCTACCTTCAGACTATGGTCACACCCCAACCCGAGCACTCTGTTCTAAACCCCTACCTTCAGGCTATGGTCACATCCCAACCCGAGCGCTCTGTTCTAAACCCCTATCTTCAACACACCCCAGCCCGAGCACTCTGTTCTAAACCCCTACCTTCAGACTATGGTCACACCCCAACCCGAGCACTCTGTTCTAAACCCCTACCTTCAGGCTATGGTCACACCCCAACCTGAGCACTCTGTTCTAAACCCCTACCTTCAACACACCCCGACCTGAGCACTCTGTTCTAAACCCCTACCTTCAGACTATGGTCACACCCCAACCTGAGCACTCTGTTCTAAACCCCTACCTTCAACACACCCCAACCTGAGCACTCTGTTCTAAACCCCTATCTTCAGACTATGGTCACATCCCAACCTGAGCACTCTGTTCTAAACCCCTAACTTCAGGCTACGGTCACACCCCAACCCGAGCACTCTGTTCTAAACCCCTACCTTCAGACTATGGTCACATCCCAACCTGAGCACTCTGTTCTAAACCCCTACCTTCAGACTATGGTCACATCCCAACCTGAGCACTCTGTTCTAAACCCCTATCTTCAGGAGGAACAGAGGGGATGGGGGCCGTGGGTGGGAGGAGGATCAGAGGGGGTGAGGGCCGTGGGTGGGAGGAGGATCAGAAGGGGTGGGGGCTGGGGGCTTGGGGGGAGGAGGAACAGAGGGGGGGGCGGGGCACAGGTAAGAAACATACCATCAGCTCACTTCACAGCTAGCTTGAAACGATGCCGGTGGTGCTATCCAATCGGATCCTTTTCTATAGCACCACTGGTTGGTATGTTGTCTGGGAGGGTGGTCAGGTGTGTTTGTGATCAGAAGACCACTGGTTGGTACGTTGTCAGGGAGGCTGGTCAGGTGTGTTTGTGATCAGAAGACCACTGGTTGGTACGTTGTCAGGGAGGCTGGTCAGGTGTGTTTGTGATCAGAAGACCACTGGTTGGTACGTTGTCTGGGAGGGTGGTCAGGTGTGTTTGTGATCAGAAGACCACTGGTTGGTACGTTGTTCGGGAGGGTGGTCACGTGTGTTTGTGATCAGAAGACCACTGGTTGGTACGTTGTTCGGGAGGGTGGTCACGTGTGTTTGTGATCAGAAGACCACTGGTTGGAGCCTAATAAGGGCACAGGGACAGTGGAGGAAGCTGTTAGCAACACAACGATGTAGGTTTCAGAGGTACATTAGGATAGGAGACACGCCTTATGGATCCCAGGTGGAATCTCTACTGAGAGGTACAGTAGGATAGGAGACACACCTTATAGATCCCAGGTAGAATCTCTACTGAGAGGTACAGTAGGATAGGAGACACACCTTATAGATCCCAGGTGGAATCTCTACTGAGAGGTACAGTAGGATAGGAGACACACCTTATAGATCCCAGGTGGAATCTCTACTGAGAGGTACAGTAGGATAGGAGACACACCTTATAGATCCCAGGTAGAATCTCTACTGAGAGGTACAGTAGGATAGGAGACACACCTTATAGATCCCAGGTAAAGGAATGTAGTGAAGTAAAAGCAGTCAAGATAATGAAATAGTAAAGAACATCTACCCCCCTCCCAAGATAATGAAATAGTAAAGAACATCTACCCCCCCCCAAGATAATGAAATAGTAAAGAACATCTACCCCCCTCCCAAGATAATGAAATAGTAAAGAACATCTACCCCCCCTCCCAAGATAATGAAATAGTAAAGAACATCTACCCCCTCCCAAGATAATGAAATAGTAAAGAACATCTACCCCCCTCCCAAGATAATGAAATAGTAAAGAACATCTACCCCCCTCCCAAGATAATGAAATAGTAAAGAACATCTACCCCCCTCCCAAGATAATGGAATAGTAAAGAATATCTACCCCCACCCAAGATAATGGAATAGTAAAGAACATCTACCCCCCTCCCAATATAATGAAATAGTAAAGAACATCTACCCCCTCCCAAGATAATGGAATAGTAAAGAACATCTACCCCCTCCCAAGATAATGGAATAGTAAAGAGCATCTACCCCCTCCCAAGATAATGGAATAGTAAAGAACATCTACCCCCTCCCAATATAATGAAATAGTAAAAGAACATCTACCCCCTCCCAAGATAATGGAATAGTAAAGAACATCTACCCCCTCCCAAGATAATGGAATAGTAAAGAACATCTACCCCCTCCCAAGATAATGGAATAGTAAAGAACATCTACCCCCCACCCCCTCCCAAGATAATGAAATAGTAAAGAACATCTACCCCCTCCCAAGATAATGGAATAGTAAAGAACATCTACCCCCTCCCAAGATAATGGAATAGTAAAGAACATCTACCCCCTCCCAAGATAATGGAATAGTAAAGAACATCTACCCCCCTCCCAAGATAATGGAATAGTAAAGAACATCTACCCCCTCCCAAGATAATGAAATAGTAAAGAACATCTACCCCCCCACCCCCTCCCAAGATAATGAAATAGTAAAGAACATCTACCCCCCCCCCCTCCCAAGATAATGAAATAGTAAAGAACATCTACCCCCCACCCAAGATAATGAAATAGTAAAGAACATCTACCCCACACCCAAGATAATGAAATAGTAAAGAACATCTACCCCCTCCCAAGATAATGAAATAGTAAAGAACATCTACCCCCTCCCAAGATAATGAAATAGTAAAGAACATCTACCCCCTCCCAAGATAATGAAATAGTAAAGAACATCTACCCCCTCCCAAGATAATGAAATAGTAAAGAACATCTACCCCCCTCCCAAGATAATGATATAGTAAAGAACATCTACCCCCTCCCAAGATAATGAAATAGTAAAGAACATCTACCCCCATCCCAAGATAATGAAATAGTAAAGAACATCTACCCCCCTCCCAAGATAATGAATTAGTAAAGAACATCTACCCCCTCCCAAGATAATGGAATAGTAAAGAATATCTACCCCCACCCAAGATAATGGAATAGTAAAGAACATCTACCCCCCATCCCAATATAATGAAATAGTAAAGAACATCTACCCCCTCCCAAGATAATGGAATAGTAAAGAACATCTACCCCCTCCCAAGATAATGGAATAGTAAAGAGCATCTACCCCCTCCCAAGATAATGGAATAGTAAAGAACATCTACCCCCTCCCAATATAATGAAATAGTAAAGAACATCTACCCCCTCCCAAGATAATGGAATAGTAAAGAACATCTACCCCCTCCCAAGATAATGGAATAGTAAAGAACATCTACCCCCTCCCAAGATAATGGAATAGTAAAGAACATCTACCCCCTCCCAAGATAATGGAATAGTAAAGAACATCTACCCCCCACCCCTCCCAGGATAATGAAATAGTAAAGAACATCTACCCCCTCCCAAGATAATGGAATAGTAAAGAACATCTACCCCCTCCCAAGATAATGGAATAGTAAAGAACATCTACCCCCTCCCAAGATAATGGAATAGTAAAGAACATCTACCCCCTCCCAAGATAATGGAATAGTAAAGAACATCTACCCCCTCCCAAGATAATGAAATAGTAAAGAACATCTACCCCCACCCCCCTCCCAAGATAATGAAATAGTAAAGAACATCTACCCCCACCCCTCCCAAGATAATGAAATAGTAAAGAACATCTACCCCCACCCAAGATAATGAAATAGTAAAGAACATCTACCCCACACCCAAGATAATGAAATAGTAAAGAACATCTACCCCCTCCCAAGATAATGAAATAGTAAAGAACATCTACCCCCTCCCAAGATAATGAAATAGTAAGAACATCTACCCCCTCCCAAGATAATGAAATAGTAAAGAACATCTACCCCCTCCCAAGATAATGAAATAGTAAAGAACATCTACCCCCCTCCCAAGATAATGAAATAGTAAAGAACATCTACCCCCCTCCCAAGATAATGAAATAGTAAAGAACATCTACCCCCCTCCCAAAAAGGCTTCAGTACTTTAAAGTATTTTCCACCACTGACTATTTGCATGCTATTTGAATCAAGCACACTGTCCTACCGTCGCGCATGCGTGTGATGTCCACCGAAACTTGGCGTGCGTCGATGCTGTATATGAGCTCAGGCGAAGGAACTGAGTGAGGCAGTTTTATAGTTGCGCGCCTCAGACATGGACGGGACAGAGAGGAGTCGGAAGAGCTGCGCTGAGACGGATCAGGCGCAACAGCCCATGATGGAACTCAATGGAAAGGATAAGAGTGACTCGCCGTCAGATAGAGTCACGCTTAAAAAAGAAATCGGACTCCTCAGCGCATGTGCCATTATTATTGGTGAGAAAAATAAACAGCGTTTATTTATTATAGCCTACTCCTTATGGTGTGAACACAGTGGCTTTTGAAAGAGTAGCAAGGTTGTGGAAATGTGGTTGACTGGCTCGCGGTCTATTGAGGATTAAAGGAGAGTAGTATGGACTCTTATCTGGTTTCTATTCTTCCGCTTCATTCAGACACGCGGATTTGGTTCTAGTAGTATAGACTCTTATCTGGTTTCTGTTCTTCCGCTTCATTCAGACACGCGGATTTGCTTCTAGTTATGTCGTTGATATCCCGTTATTTAGTCTACGCTATTACAGATATGTGCCGTAACATTACGCACAGACACGTTTAGTGGTTGATTAAGTCTAATCGTGATCAGTGAGGCGATACCTTGGACGGTAACGTTACCTGCTTCTGAATATCAGAGTATCTCTGAATAGGCTACAAGTTCTGGTCGACGTAAGGGAAACCTCCTGACGATGTTGCATCATATGAGAGGTGTGTAAGTACGGGACTTCAGGGCTACTCTACTGCTACAGACAATGCTTACGTGGCTGGATATCTCTCCGCTGATCTCAAATGTGGTGCTTGTCCAAATCGACCAAGTCGACCAAGTCGACCAGGCAGCGTGCTGTATAACACGCCGGTGGACTTTACGAATGGTCGGTCCCCTGATCTGGAGGGATACCTACTTAGGGACCGTGTGGCTGGATATCTCTCCGCTGATCTCAAATGTGGTGCTTGTCCAAGTCGACCAAGTCGACCAAGTCGACCAGGCAGCGTGCTGTATAACACGCCGGTGGACTTTATGAATGGTCCCCTGATCTGGAGGGATACCTACTTAGGGACCGTGTTCAATTTAGCTGTTAGCGCTAAAACCCATTACGGTCTCTGATGACGTTAAAGGTCGTTGTTGATCAAATGTGGGTTCGATTCCGGGACCACCCATACGTAGAATGTATGCACACATGACTGTAAGTCGCTTTGGATAAAAGCGTCTGCTAAATGGCATATATTATTATTATTATATTTAGGTGTATTATTTTTATTTTTTAATATCCTAATGTTATTGAAACACTTATTATTCCTCACTTTAGACATTGTATTTATCATTGAACACCTTTTTCCACTTATCTACATTTTGTTGTTACAGCCTGAATTTAAAATGGATTCAATATATATATATTTATTTTTCTCACCCATCTACATACACAATACCCACCTTAATGGCATTTTCTCAAATGTATTGAAAAAAGAAATACAGAAATATTTACATTTTATATAAGTATTCACACCCCTGAGTCAATACTTTGTAGAAGCACCTTTGGCGGCAATTACAGCTTTGAGTCGTCTTGGGTATTTTTATCAGTTGTGAGTCATCTTGGTTGTCTGTATCAGCTTTGCACATCTAGATTTGGGGATTTTCTCTCATTTTTCTTTGCAGATTTTCTCAAGCTCTGTTATTAAGTTAGGTGGGGAGTGGTGGTGAACAGCAATCTTCAAGTCTTTCCATGGATTTTCAATGGGATTCCAGTCTGGCTTTGGCTGGTCCACTCACGTTCACATTGTTGTTCTGAAGCCATTCCACCGGTGCTTTGGCTGTATGCTTGGGGTCATTGTCTTGTTGGAACGTAAGTCTTCACCCCCAGTCTCAGGCCGTTTGCACTCTGAAGCAGGAACGTAAAGTCTTCGCCCCCAGTCTCAGGCCGTTTGCTCTCCGAAGCAGGAACGTAAGTCTTCACCCCCAGTCTCAGGCCGTTTGCACTCTGAAGCAGGTTCGTAAGTCTTCACCCCCAGTCTCAGGCCGTTTGCACTCTGAAGCAGGTTCGTAAGTCTTCACCCCCAAGTCTCAGGCCGTTTGCTCTCTGAAGCAGGTTCGTAAGTCTTAGACTACACTAACTGAACCCACCCTCCCTCCCATACTAACTGAACCCCCTCCCTCCCACACTAACTGAACCCCCTCCCTCCCAGTCACCCCCCACTACAGGTCACCCCTCCCCCCACTACAGGCCCCCCACTACAGGTCACCCCCCACTACAGATCACCTCTCCCCCCACTACAGATCACCTCTCCCCCCACTACAGATCACCTCTCCCCCCACTACAGATCACCCCCCCCACTACAGATCACCTCTCCCCCCACTACAGATCTCCTCTCCCCCACTAGATCTACTCTCCCTCCCACTACAGATCACCTCTCCCCCCACTACAGATCACCTCTCCCCCCACTACAGATCTCCACCCCCACTACAGATCACCCCCACTACAGATCTCCTCTCCCCCACTACAGATCACCTCTCCCCCACTACAGATCACCTCTCCCCCCACTACAGATCTCCACCCCCCACTACAGATCACCCCCACTACAGATCACCCCACCCCCCACTACATACCACCCCCCACTACAGATAACCTCTCTCCCACTATAGATCACCCCCCACTACAGATCACCCCCCACTACAGATCACCCCCCACTACAGACCACCTCCCCCACTACAGATCACCTCTCTCCCACTACAGATCACTTCTCTCCCCCACTACAGATCACCTCTCTCCCACTACAGATCACCTCTCCCCCCATTACAGATCACCTCTCTCCCACTACAGATCACCTCTTCCCCCCACTACAGATCACCTCTCCCCCACTACAGATCACCTCTCTCCCACTATAGATCACCTCTCCCCCACTACAGATCACTTCTCTCCCCCACTACAGAACACCTCTCCCCCACTACAGATCACCCCTCCCCCACTACAGATCACCTCTCTCCCACTACAGAACCCCCCCATTACCGAACCCCCTATCTCCACTACAGATCACCTCTCTCCCCCACACTACAGATCACCTCTCCCCCACCACCTCCCCCCTCTACAGATCACCTCTCTCCCCCCACTACAGATCACCCCCCACTACAGATCACCTCTCCCCCACTACAGATCACCCCCCACTACAGATCTCCCCCACTACAGATCACCCCCACTACAGATCTCCCCCCACTATAGATCACCTCCCCCCACTACAGATCACCTCTCCCCCACTACAGATCACCTCTCTCCCACTATAGATCACCCCTCCCCCACTACAGATGACCTTTCCCCCCCCACTACAGATCACCTCTCTCCCACTATAGATCACCTCTCTCTCCCACTACAGATCACCTCTCCCCCACTACAGATCACCTCTCCCCCACTACAGATCACCTCTCCCCCACTACAGATCACCTCTCTCCCACTATAGATCACCTCTCTCCCACTACAGATCACCTCTCTCCCACTATAGATCACCCCTCCCCCACTATAGATCACCTCTCCCCCACTACAGATCACTTCTCTCCCCACTACAGATCACCTCTCCCCCACTACAGATCACCTCTCCCCCACTACAGATCACCTCTCCCCCCTCTACAGATCACCTCTCCCCCCACTACAGATCATCTCTCCCCACTACAGATCACCTCTCCCCCACTACAGATCACCTCTCCCCCCACTACAGATCACCTCTCTCTCCCACTACAGATCATCTCTCCCCCCACTACAGATCACCTCTCCCCCCACTACAGATCACCCCCCACTACAGATCACCTCTCTCCCACTATAGATCACCTCTCTCTCCCATTCTAGATCACCTCTCCCCCCACTACAGATCACCCCCACTACAGATCATCTCTCCCCCACTACAGATCATCTCCCCCCACTACAGATCACCCCCCACTACAGATCACCTCTCCCCCCACTACAGATCACCTCTCTCCCCACTACAGATCACCTCTCCCCCACTACAGATCACCCACCACTACAGATCACCTCTCTCCCACTATAGATCACCTCTCTCTCCCATTCTAGATCACCTCTCCCCCACTACAGATCACCTCTCTCCCACTATAGATCACCTCTCTCTCCCATTCTAGATCACCTCTCCCCCCACTACAGATCACCTCTCCCCCCACTACAGATCACCTCTCCCCCACTACAGATCACCTCTCTCCCACTATAGATCACCTCTCTCTCCCATTCCAGATCACCTCTCCCCCACTACAGATCACCTCTCCCCCCACTACAGATCACCTCCCCCCACTACAGATCACCTCTCCCCCACTACAGATCACCTCTCCCCCCACTACAGATCTCCTCTCCCCCCACTACAGATCACCTCTCCCCCCACTACAGATCTCCTCTCCCCCACTACAGATCACCTCTCCCCCACTACAGACCACCTCCCCCCACTACAGATCACCTCTCCCCCCACTACAGATCTCCTCTCCCCCCACTACAGATCTCCCTCTCCCCCACTACAGATCACCCCTCCCCCCACTACAGATCACCTCTCTCTCCCATTCCAGATCACCTCTCCCCCCATTCCAGATCACCTCTCCCCCCACTACAGATCACCTCTCCCCCCCACTACAGATTTCCTCTCCCCCACTACAGATCTCCTCTCCCCCCACTACAGATCACCTCCCCCCACTACAGATCACCTCTCCCCCCACTACAGATCACCTCTCCCCCCCCCACTACAGATCTCCTCTCCCCCCACTACAGATCACCTCTCCCCCACTACAGACCACCTCCCCCCACTACAGATCACCTCTCCCCCCCACTACAGATCTCCTCTCCCCCCACTACAGATCTCCTCTCCCCCACTACAGATCACCCCTCCCCCACTACAGATCACCTCTCCCCCACTACAGATCACCGCCCCCCCGACAGATCACCGCCCCCCATGACAGATCACCTCTCCCCCCACTACAGATCACCCCTCCCCCACTACAGATCACCCCCCACTACAGATCACCTCTCTCCCCACTACAGAACCCCCTCCCTCCACTACAGAACCCCCTCCCTCAACTACAGAACACCGTCTCTCCACTACAGATCACCTCTCCCCCACTACAGAACCCCCCCCATTACCGAGACCCCTCTCTCCACTACAAAACACCCTCTCTCCACTACAGAACACCATCCTCCCCCCTCCCCACTACAGAACACCCTCTCTCCACTACAGAACACCATCCTCCCCCTCCCCCCACTACAGAACACCATCCTCCCCCCCCCCACTATAGAACCCCCTCTCTCCACTACAGAACACCATCCTCCCCCTCCCCCACAACAGAACACCCTCTCTCCACTACAGAACACCATCCTCCCCCTCCCCCACTACAGAACACCATCCTCCCCCTCCCCCACTACAGAACCCCCTCTCTCCACTACAGAACACCATCCTCCCCCCTCCCCCACAACAGAACACCCTCTCTCCACTACAGAACACCATCCCCCTCCCCCCACTACAGAACACCATCCTCCCCCCCTCCCCCACTACAGAACACCCTCTCTCCACTACAGAACACCATCCCCCTCCCCCACTACAGAACACCATCCTCCCCCCCCCCACTACAGAACACCATCCTCCCCCTCCGCCACTACAGAACACCATCCTCCCCCCTCCGCCACTACAGAACACCATCCTCCCCCTCCCCCACAACAGAACACCCTCTCTCCACTACAGAACACCATCCCCCTCCCCCACTACAGAACACCATCCTCCCCCGCCCCCACTACAGAACACCATCCTCCCCCTCCGCCACTACAGAACACCATCCTCCCCCTCCGCCACTACAGAACACCATCCTCCCCCTCCCCCACTACAGAACACCATCCTCCCCCGCCCCCACTACAGAACACCATCCTCCCCCCTCCGCCACTACAGAACACCATCCTCCCCCCTCCGCCACTACAGAACACCATCCTCCCCCCTCCTCCACTACAGAACACCATCCTCCCCCTCCCCCACTACAGAACACCATCCTCCCCCTCCGCCACTACAGAACACCATCCTCCCCCTCCGCCACTACAGAACACCATCCTCCCCCTCCCCCCACAACAGAACACCCTCTCTCCACTACAGAACACCATCCTCCCCCTCCCCCACTACAGAACACCATCCTCCCCCTCCGCCACTACAGAACACCATCCTCCCCCCTCCCCCACTACAGAACACCATCCTCCCCCTCCGCCACTACATAACACCATCCTCCCCCTCCCCTCTACAGAACACCTCTCCCCTCTACATAACACCATCCTCCCCCACTACAGAACACCACCCCCCACTACAGAACACCATCCCCCCTCCGCCACTACAGAACACCATCTTCCCCCACTACAGAACACCATCCTCCCCCCTCCGCCACTACAGAACACCATCCTCCCCCCTCCGCCACTACAGAACACCATCCTCCCCCCTCCGCCACTACAGAACACCATCCTCCCCCCCCTCCGCCACTACAGAACACCATCCTCCCCCTCCGCCACTACAGAACACCATCCTCCCCACTACAGAACACCATCCTCCCCCTCCGCCACTACAGAACACCTCTACAGAACACCTCTCCCCTCTACAGAACACCATCCTCCCCACTACAGAACACCATCCTCCCCACTACAGAACACCATCCTCCCCCTCCGCCACTACAGAACACCTCTACAGAACACCTCTCCCCACTACAGAACACCATCCTCCCCCTCCGCCACTACAGAACACCTCTACAGAACACCATCCTCCCCTCTACAGAACACCATCCTCCCCCTCCGCCACTACATAACACCATCCTCCCCCTCCCCTCTACAGAACACCTCTCCCCTCTACAGAACACCTCTCCCCTCTACAGAACACCTCTCCCCTCTACAGAACACCTCTCCCTCTACAGAACACCATCCTCCCCCACTACAGAACACCTCTCCCCACTACAGAACACCTCTCCCCTCTACAGAACACCTCTCCCCTCTACAGAACACCATCCTCCCCCACTACAGAACACCTCTCCCCCACTACAGAACACCTCTCCCCACTACAGAACACCTCTCCCCACTACAGAACACCTCTCCCCACTACAGAACACCTCTCCCCTCTACAGAACACCTCTCCCCCACTACAGAACACCTCTCCCCCTCTACAGAACACCATCCTCCCCGACTACAGAACACCATCCTCCGCCACTACAGAACACCATCCTCCGCCACTACAGAACACCATCCTCCCCCACTACAGAACACCATCCTCCCCCTCCCCCCACTACAGAACACCATCCTCCCCCTCCCCCACTACAGAACACCATCCTCCCCCTCCGCCACTACAGAACACCATCCTCCCCCTCCCCTCTACAGAACACCATCCTCCCCCTCCCCTCTACAGAACACCATCCTCCCCCCTCCGCCACTACAGAACACCATCCTCCCCCTCCCCTCTACAGAACACCTCTCCCCTCTACAGAACACCATCCTCCCCCACTACAGAACACCTCTCCCCCACTACAGAACACCTCTCCCCTCTACAGAACACCCTCTCCCCTCTACATAACACCACCCCCCCCCCCCCACTACAGAACACCTCTCCCCTCTACATAACACCACCCCCCTCCCCCACTACAGAACACCTCTCCCCTCCAGAACACCTCTCCCCTCTACAGAACACCTCCCTCCCTCTACACAGAACACCTCTCCCCTCAGAACACCCAGTGCTACAGAACACCATCCTCCCCTCTGCCACCTCTCCCCTCTACAGAACACCTCTCCCCCCATCCCCCCCACTACTAGAACACCTCTCCCCTCCACAGAACACCTCTCCCCACTACAGAACACCTCTCCCCTCCACAGAACACCTCTCCCTCTACAGAACACCTCTCCCCACTACAGAACACCCTCTCCCCTCTACAGAACACCCTCTCCCCTCTACAGAACACCTCTCCCCTCCACAGAACACCTCTCCCCTCTACAGAACACCTCTCCCCTCTACATAACACCATCCCCCCCCTCCCCCCACTACAGAACACCTCTCCCCTCTACAGAACACCTCTCCCCTCTACAGAACACCTCTCCCCTCTACAGAACACCCTCTCCCCTCTACAGAACACCCTCTCCCCTCTACAGAACACCTCTCCCCTCCACAGAACACCTCTCCCCTCTACAGAACACCTCTCCCCTCTACAGAACACCATCCTCCCCCTCCCCCACTACAGAACACCTCTCCCCTCTACAGAACACCTCTCCCCTCTACAGAACACCTCTCCCCTCCACAGAACAACTCTCCCCTCCACAGAACACCTCTCCCCTCTACAGAACACCTCTCCCCTCTACAGAACACCTCTCCCCTCTACAGAACACCATCCTCCCCTCTACAGAACACCTCTCCCCTCTACAGAACACCTCTCCCCTCTACAGAACACCTCTCCCCTCTACAGAACACCTCTCCCCTCTACAGAACACCTCCCCCCTCTACAGAACACCTCTCCCCTCCACAGAACACCTCTCCCCTCTACAGAACACCATCCTCCCCCACTACAGAACACCTCTCCCCTCTACAGAACACCTCTCCCCTCTACAGAACACCTCTCCCCTCTACAGAACACCTCTCCCCCACTACAGAACACCCTCTCCCCTCTACAGAACACCATCCTCCCCCTCCCCCTCTACAGAACACCATCCTCCCCCTCCCCCTCTACAGAACACCATCCTCCCCCCCTCCCCCACTACAGAACACCATCCTCCCCCCCTCCCCCACTACAGAACACCATCCTCCCCCCTCCCCCTACAGAACACCATCCTCCCCCTCCCCCACTACAGAACACCATCCTCCCCCTCCCCTCTACAGAACACCATCCTCCCCCTCCCCCACTACAGAACACCATCCTCCCCCTCCCCTCTACAGAACACCATCCTCCCCCTCCCCCACTACAGAACACCATCCTCCCCCTCCCCACTACAGAACACCTCTCCCTCTACAGAACACCTCTCCCCACTACAGAACACCATCCTCCCCCTCCCCTCTACAGAACACCTCTCCCCACTACAGAACACCATCCTCCCCCTCCCCCCACTACAGAACACCTCTCCCCCACTACAGAACACCTCTCCCCCACTACAGAACACCTCTCCCCCACTACAGAACACCTCTCCCCTCTACAGAACACCATCCTCCCCCTCCCCACTACAGAACACCTCTCCCCCCACTGTGTGACAGACTGGCCAACTCCTTTTAATTCAGAGTAGAGCTTGTCATAGTTCATGTTTTGTCTGCTTGCCAAGATACTTCTGAGTATTGTGAAAGTGGTATGTTGAACCCTATTTCTGAGTAGTGGATTTATGCCACGTTCTGGTCAACTATATAATCCTGTCCCCTGTTCCACCCACGCTACTTATTCCTCTTTACCTCAGCTAATCACATGGCTGGTGTTTACTGGCTGGAGGGTATTTACTAACCCAACATTGGGAGCGGTTTTATTTTTTTTATCTTTACATTATCTGGGAAGGATATCTTTTGGACAAGGTCAAGTGCATTAAGGACAGTGTCTCAGTGCTCCTAATACAGTAGCACCATGCATTAAGGACTGTGTCTCAGTGCTCCTAATACAGTAGCACTATGCATTAAGGACAGTGTCTCAGTGCTCCTAATACAATAGCACCATGCATTAAGGACAGTGTCTCAGTGCTCCTAATACAGTAGCACCATGCATTAAGGACTGTGTCTCAGTGCTCCTAATACAGTAGCACTATGCATTAAGGACAGTGTCTCAGTGCTCCTAATACAATAGCACCATGCATTAAGGACAGTGTCTCAGTGCTCCTAATACAGTAGCACCATGCATTAAGGACTGTGTCTCAGTGCTCCTAATACAGTAGCACTATGCATTAAGGACAGTGTCTCAGTGCTCCTAATACAGTAGCACCATGCATTAAGGACTGTGTCTCAGTGCTCCTAATACAGTAGCACCATTCATTAAGGACAGTGTCTCAGTGCTCCTAGTGCTCCTAATACAGTAGCACCATGCATTAAGGACAGTGTCCCAGTGCTCCTAATACAATAGCACCATTCATTAAGGACAGTGTCTCAGTGCTCCTACTGCTCCTAATACAGTAGCACCATGCATTAAGGACAGTGTCCCAGCGCTCCTAATACAATAGCACCATGCATTGATGACAGTGTCTCAGTGCTCCTTGTGCTCCTAATACAGTAGCACCATGCATTAAGGACAGTGTCTCAGTGCTCCTAATACAGTAGCACCATGCATTGATGACAGTGTCTCAGTGCTCCTTGTGCTCCTAATACAGTAGCACCATGCATTAAGGACAGTGTCTCAGTGCTCCTAATACAGTAGCACCATTCATTAAGGACAGTGTCTCAGTGCTCCTAGTGCTCCTAATACAGTAGCACCATGCATTGATGACAGTGTCTCAGTGCTCCTAGTACAGTAGCACCATTCATTAAGGACAGTGTCTCAGTGCTCCTAGTGCTCCTAATACAGTAGCACCATTCATTAAGGACAGTGTCTCAGTGCTCCTAATACAGTAGCACCATTCATTAAGGACAGTGTCTCAGTGCTCCTAATACAGTAGCACCATGCATTGATGACAGTGTCTCAGTGCTCCTTGTGCTCCTAATACAGTAGCACCATGCATTAAGGACAGTGTCCCAGTGCTCCTAATACAGTAGCACCATGTATTAAGGACAGTGTCCCAGTGCTCCTAGTGCCCCTAATACAGTAGCACCATGCATTAAGGACAGTGTCTCAGTGCTCCTAATACAGTAGCACCATGCATTAATGACAGTGTCTCAGTGCTCCTAATGCTCCTAATACAGTAGCACCGTGCATTAAGAACAGTATCCCAGTGCTCCAAGTGCTCCTAATACAGTAGCACCATGCATTAAAGACAGTGTCCCAGTGCTCCTAGTGCTCCTAATACAGTAGCACCATGCATTAAGGACAGTGTCTCAGTGCTCCTAATACAGTAGCACCATGCATTAAGGACAGTGTCCCAGTGCTCCTAATGCAGTAGCACCATGCATTAAGGACAGTGTCTCAGTGCTCCTAGTGCTCCTAATACAGTAGCACCATGCATTAAGGACAGTGCTCCTAGTGCTCCTAATACAGTAGCACCATGCATTAAGGACAGTGCTCCTAGTGCTCCTAATACAGTAGCACCATGCATTAAGGACAGTGTCCCAGTGCTCCTAATGCAGTAGCACCATGCATTAAGGACAGTGTCTCAGTGCTCCTAGTGCTCCTAATACAGTAGCACCATGCATTAAGGACAGTGCTCCTAGTGCTCCTAATACAGTAGCACCATGCATTAAGGACAGTGTCCCAGTGCTCCTAATGCAGTAGCACCATGCATTAAGGACAGTGTCTCAGTGCTCCTAGTGCTCCTAATACAGTAGCACCATGCATTAAGGACAGTGCTCCTAGTGCTCCTAATACAGTAGCCCCATGCATTAAGGACAGTGTCTCAGTGCTCATAGTGCTCCTAATACAGTAGCACCATGCATTAAGGACAGTGCTCCCAGTGCTCCTAATGCAGTAGCACCATGCATTAAGGACAGTGTCTCAGTGCTCCTAGTGCTCCTAATACAGTAGCACCATGCATTAAGGACAGTGCTCCTAGTGCTCCTAATACAGTAGCACCATGCATTAAGGACAGTGTCTCAGTGCTCCTAGTGCTCCTAATACAGTAGCACCATGCATTAAGGACAGTGCTCCTAGTGCTCCTAATACAGTAGCACCATGCATTATGGACAGTGTCTCAGTGCTCCTAGTGCTCCTAATACAGTAGCACCATGCATTAAGGACTGTGTCTCAGTGCTCCTAATACAGTAGCATCATGCATTAAGGACAGTGTCTCAGTGCTCCTAATACAGTAGCACCATGCATTAAGGACAGTGTCCCAGTGCTCCTAATACAGTAGCACCATGCATTAAGGACAGTGTCTCAGTGCTCATTGTGCTCCTAATACAGTAGCACCATGCATTAAGGACAGTGTCTCAGTGCTCCTAATACAGTAGCACTATGCATTAAGGACAGTGTCCCAGTGCTCCTAGTGCCCCTAATACAGTAGCACCATGCATTAAGGGCAGTGTCTCAGTGCTCCTAATACAGTAGCACCATGCATTAAGGACAGTGTCTCAGTGCTCCTAATACAGTAGCACCATGCATTAATGACAGTGTCTCAGTGCTCCTAATACAGTAGCACCATGCATTAAGGACAGTGTCTCAGTGCTCCTAGTGCTCCTAATACAGTAGCACCATGCATTAAGGACAGTGTCTCAGTGCTCCTAGTGCTCCTAATACAGTAGCACCATGCATTAAAGACAGTGTCTCAGTGCTCCTAATACAGTAGCACCATGCATTAATGACAGTGTCTCAGTGCTCCTAATACAGTAGCACCATGCATTAAGGTCAGTGTCTCAGTGCTCCTAATACAGTAGCACCATGCATTAAAGACAGTGTCTCAGTGCTCCTAATACAGTAGCACCATGCATTAAGGACAGTGTCTCAGCGCTCCTAGTGCTCCTAATACAGTAGCACCATGCATTAAAGACAGTGTCCCAGTGCTCCTAGTGCTCCTAATACAGTAGCACCATGCATTAAAGACAGTGTCCCAGTGCTCCTAGTGCTCCTAATACAGTAGCACCATGTATTAAGGACAGTGTCTCAGTGCTCCTAATACAGTAGCACCATGCATTAAGGACAGTGTCTCAGTGCTCCTAGTGCTCCTAATACAGTAGCACCATGCATTAAGGACAGTGCTCCTAGTGCTCCTAATACAGTAGCACCATGCATTAAGGACAGTGCTCCTAGTGCTCCT
The DNA here is from genome assembly GCF_023373465.1 of Oncorhynchus keta. Lineage (NCBI taxonomy): Eukaryota > Metazoa > Chordata > Actinopteri > Salmoniformes > Salmonidae > Oncorhynchus > Oncorhynchus keta. The sequence goes on along the minus strand of NW_026287423.1, from coordinate 108,506 downwards.
AATACAGTAGCACCATGCATTAAGGACAGTGTCTCAGTGCTCCTAGTGCTCCTAATACAGTAGCACCATGCATTAAGGACAGTGTCTCAGTGCTCCTAGTGCTCCTAATACAGTAGCACCACGCATTAAGGACAGTGCTCCTAGTGCTCCTAATACATACAGTAGCACCATGTATTAAGGACAGTGTCTCAGTGCTCCTAGTGCCCGGGATCGAACCAGGGGTCTGTAGTGACTCCTTAGACTGCTGCGCCACTCGCGAACAAAATTAAGTTCTCTCTGTGATGCTGGTTTCAGAAGGCAGACTGTAAAGGTCACTACTCTCTCTGTCCGTTCTGTAAACAGATTGGACCTAAGAACCTCTTCTAATGCAACTGTAATGCAGAAGGCAGAATGCAGGAGAGCAGTGTCATGTCACTCTCCTCCCTCTCTCTCTCTCTCCATCTCCATCTCCGCAGCAGATATACAGGTCAACCTTTCCCTTCTCTGATTGAAGGGCCTCATCTTCGAAGTCAGTGGCAGGAAGTGGTGTAGCATGCCTTGTGCTTGAACAGGAAGCTGTGATTACATAATGTAGTTTAACCCTGTAGGCTGTGATGTGAATCTATAGGCTTCGCCCACCTCTACCAAGGCTCAGCTAGCATCCACTCATTCACCTCCTTCTCATCTGAAGTCCTCAACAAAGCTTCAGACACAAAGGAGGATGATGATTGGACCACAACAACCATTCTCCTCTTCCTGGTTTTCTATCTCCTTCCTCAACTGTCCCACTAAGTACTGCTTCTCAGCCAGGATCCCCAGCCGTCAGTAACTATAGACATCAGATCTGAGCCAGGCTCCCCAGCCATCAGTATTATAGACATCAGATCTGATCCAGGCTCCCCAGCCATCAGTATTATAGACATCAGATCTGAGCCAGGCTCCCCAGCCATCAGTACTATAGACATCAGATCTGAGCCAGGCTCCCCAGCCATCAGTACTATAGACATCAGATCTGAGCCAGGCTCCCCAACCATCAGTACTATAGACATCAGATCTGAGCCAGGCTCCCCAGCCATCAGTACTATAGACATCAGATCTGAGCCAGGCTCCCAGCCATCAGTACTATAGACATCAGATCTGAGCCAGGCTCCCCAGCCATCAGTACTATAGACATCAGATCTGAGCCAGGCTCCCCAGCCATCAGTACTATAGACATCAGATCTGAGCCAGGCTCCCCAGCCATCAGTACTATAGACATCAGATCTGAGCCAGGCTCCCCAGCCATCAGTACTATAGACATCAGATCTGAGCCAGGCTCCCCAGCCATCAGTACTATAGACATCAGATCTGAACCAGGCTCCCCAGCCATCAGTACTATAGACATCAGATCTGAGCCAGGATCCCCAGCCATCAGTACTATAGACATCAGATCTGAGCCAGGCTCCCCAACCATCAGTACTATAGACATCAGATCTGAGCAAGGATCCCCAGCCATCAGTACTATAGACATCAGATCTGAACCAGGCTCCCCAGCAATTTTACATTTACATTTAAGTCATTTAGCAGACGCTCTTGTCCAGAGCGACTTACAAATTGGTGCATACACCTTATGACAACCAGTGGAACAGCCACTTGCATCTAAATCTTGTTGGGGGAGAAGGATTACCTACCCTTACTTACCCTATCCTAGGTATTCCTTGAAGAGGTGGGGTTTCAGGTGTCTCCGGAAGGTGGTGATTGACTCCGCTGTCCTGGCGTCGTGAGGGAGTTTGTTCCACCATTGGGGGCCAGAGCAGCGAACAGTTTTGACTGGGCTGAGCGGGAACTGTACTTCCTCAGTGGTAGGGAGGCGAGCAGGCCAGAGGTGGATGAACGCAGTGCCCTTGTTTGGGTGTAGGGCCTGATCAGAGCCTGGAGGTACTGAGGTGCCGTTCCCCTCACAGCTCCGTAGGCGAGCACCATGGTCTTGTAGCGGATGCGAGCTTCAACTGGAAGCCAGTGGAGAGAGCGGAGGAGCGGGGTGACGTGAGAGAACTTGGGAAGGTTGAACACCAGACGGGCTGCGGCGTTCTGGATGAGTTGTAGGGGTTTAATGGCACAGGCAGGGAGCCCAGCCAACAGCGAGTTGCAGTAATCAAGACGGGAGATGACAAGTGCCTGGATTAGGACCTGCGCCGCTTCCTGTGTGAGGCAGGGTCGTACTCTGCGGATGTTGTAGAGCATGAACCTACAGGAACGGGACACCGCCTTGATGTTAGTTGAGAACGTCAGTGTGTTGTCCAGGATCACGCCAAGGTTCTTAGCGCTCTGGGAGGAGGACACAATGGAGTTGTCAACCGTGATGGCGAGATCATGGAACGGGCAGTCCTTCCCGGGAGGAAGAGGAGCTCCGTCTTGCTGAGGTTCAGCTTGAGGTGGTGATCCGTCATCCACACTGATATGTCTGCCAGACATGCAGAGATGCGATTCGCCACCTGGTCATCAGAAGGGGGAAAGGAGAAGATTAATTGTGTGTCGTCTGCATAGCAATGATAGGAGAGACCATGTGAGGTTATGACAGAGCCAAGTGACTTGGTGTATAGCGAGAATAAGAGAGGGCCTAGAACAGAGCCCTGGGGGACACCAGTGGTGAGCGCGTGGTGAGGAGACAGATTCTCGCCACGCCACCTGGTAGGAGCGACCTGTCAGGTAGGACGCAATCAGCGTGGGCCGCGCCGGAGATGCCCAGCTCGGAGAGGGTGGAGAGGAGGATCTGATGGTTCACAGTGTCGAAGGCAGCCGATAGGTCTAGAAGGATGAGCAGAGGAGAGAGAGTTAGCTTTAGCAGTGCGGAGCGCCTCCGTGATACAGAGAAGAGCAGTCTCAGTTGAATGACTAGTCTTGAAACCTGACTGGTTTGGATCAAGAAGGTCATTCTGAGAGAGATAGCGGTAGAGCTGGCCAAGGACGGCACGCTCAAGAGTTTTGGAGAGAAAAGAGAGAAGGGATACTGGTCTGTAGTTGTTGACATCGGAGGGATCGAGTGTAGGTTTTTTCAGAAGGGGGTGCAACTCTCGCTCTCTTGAAGACGGGAGGGACGTAGCCAGCGGTCAGGGATGAGTTGATGAGCGAGGTGAGGTAAGGGAGAAGGTCTCCGGAAATGGTCTGGAGAAGAGAGGAGGGGATAGGGTCAAGCGGGCAGGTTGTTGGGCGGCCGGCCGTCACAAGACGCGAGATTTCATCTGGAGAGAGAGGGAGAAAGAGGTCAGAGCATAGGGTAGGGCAGTGTGAGCAGAACCAGCGGTGTCGTTTGACTTAGCAAACGAGGATCGGATGTCATCGACCTTCTTTTCAAAATGGTTGACGAAGTCATCTGCAGAGAGGGAGGAGGGAGGGGGGAGGATTCAGGAGGGAGGAGAAGGTGGCAAAGAGCTTCCTAGGGTTAGAGGCAGATGCTTGGAACTTAGAATGGTAGAAAGTGGCTTTAGCAGCAGAGACAGAGGAGGAAAATGTAGAGAGGAGGGAGTGAAAGGATGCCAGGTCCGCAGGGAGGCGAGTTTTCCTCCATTTCCGCTCGGCTGCCCGGAGCCCTGTTCTGTGAGCTCGCAATGAGTCGTCGAGCCACGGAGCGGGAGGGAGGACCGAGCCGGCCTGGAGGATAGGGGACATAGGGAGTCAAAGGATGCAGTAAGGGAGGAGAGGAGGGTTGAGGAGGCAGAATCAGGAGATAGGTTGGAGAAAGTTTGAGCAGAGGGAAGAGAAGATAGGATGGAAGAGGAGAGAGTAGCGGGGAGAGAGAGCGAAGGTTGGGACGGCGCGATACCATCCGAGTAGGGGCAGTGTGGGAAGTGTTGGATGAGAGCGAGAGGGAAAAGGATACAAGGTAGTGGTCGGAGACTTGGAGGGAGTTGCAATGAGGTTAGTGGAAGAACAGCATCTAGTAAAGATGAGGTCAAGCGTATTGCCTGCCTTGTGAGTAGGGGGAAGGTGAGAGGGTGAGGTCAAAAGAGGAGAGGAGTGGAAAGAAGGAGGCAGAGAGGAATGAGTCAAAGGTAGACGTGGGGAGGTTAAAGTCGCCCAGAACTGTGAGAGGTGAGCCGTCCTCAGGAAAGGAGCTTATCAAGGCATCAAGCTCATTGATGAACTCTCCAAGGGAACCTGGAGGGCGATAAATGATAAGGATGTTAAGCTTGAAAGGGCTGGTAACTGTGACAGCATGGAATTCAAAGGAGGCAATAGACAGATGGGTAAGGGGAGAAAGAGAGAAAGACCACTTGGGAGAGATGAGGATCCCGGTGCCACCACCCCGCTGACCAGAAGCTCTCGGGGTGTGCGAGAACACGTGGGCGGACGAGGAGAGAGCAGTAGGAGTAGCAGTGTTATCTGTGGTGATCCATGTTTCCGTCAGTGCCAAGAAGTCAAGGGACTGGAGGGAGGCATAGGCTGAGATGAACTCTGCCTTGTTGGCCGCAGATTGGCAGTTCCAGAGGCTACCGGAGACCTGGAACTCCACGTGGGTCGTACGCGCTGGGACCACCAGGTTAGGGTGGTCGCGGCCACGCGGTGTGGAGCGTTTGTATGGTCTGTGCAGAGAGGAGAGAACAGGGATAGACAGACACATAGTTGACAGGCTACAGAAAAGGCTACGCTAATGCAAGGAAATTGGAATGACAAGCGGACTACACGTCTCGAATGTTCAGAAAGTTAGGCTTACGTAGCAAGAATCTTATTGACTAAAATGATTAAAATGATACAGTACTGCTAAAGTAGGCTAGCTGGCAGTAGCTGCGTTGTTGACACTACACTAATCAAGTCGTTCCGTTGAGTGTAATAATTTCTACAGTGCTGCTATTCGGGGGCTAGCTGGCTAGCTAGCAGTGTTGTTTACGTTACGTTGAGTTAAAGAACGACAATAGCTGGCTAGCGAACCTCAGTGAATTAAGATAATCACTCCAAGGCTACACACACTAAACTACACAATTATCTTGGAAACAAAGACAGCTATGTAGCTAGCTAACACTGAACTAATCAAGTCGTACAGTTGAGTGAATAGCACTACAGTGATGCTAATCTGTGTGCGTTAGCTAGCGTTGCTAGCTCCTGGGCGAATAGCAGTGAAGGCTACGTTAGGGCGACGAAATACGAAATACGATAATAATTATGCAATTATCACTGATACAAGGACGGCTATGTAGCTAGCTAAGAAGAATGGCTAAGATTATGTAGCTAGCTAACAGTAAACTAATCAAGTCGTACAGTTGAGTGAATAGCACTACAGTGATGCTAATCTGTGTGCGTTAGCTAGCTAGCTCCTGGGCGAATAGCAGTGAAGGCTACGTTAGGGCGACGAAATACGATAATTATGCAATTATCTCTGATACAAGGACGGCTATGTAGCTAGCTAAGAAGAATTGCTAAGATTAGACAAATCAACCGTTGTACTATAATGAAATGTAATGAAAAAGTTATACAACCTGCAGAGCGAAGTGCGAATGCGACCGCTCGCAATCAGTACTATAGACATCAGATCTGAGCCAGGATCCCCAGCCATCAGTACTATAGACATCAGATCTGAGCCAGGCTCCCCAGCCGTCAGTACTATAGACATCAGATCTGAGCCAGGCTCCCCAGCCATCAGTACTATAGACATCAGATCTGAGCAAGGATCCCCAGCCATCGGTACTATAGACATCAGATCTGAACCAGGCTCCCCAGCCATCAGTACTATAGACATCAGATCTGAGCCAGGCTCCCAGCCATCGGTACTATAGACATCAGATCTGAACCAGGCTCCCCAGCCATCAGTACTATAGACATCAGATCTGAGCAAGGATCCCCAGCCATCGGTACTATAGACATCAGATCTGAGCCAGGCTCCCCAGCCATCAGTACTATAGACATCAGATCTGAACCAGGCTCCCCAGCCATCAGTACTATAGACATCAGATCTGAGCCAGGCTCCCCAGCCGTCAGTACTATAGACATCAGATCTGAGCCAGGCTCCCCAGCCATCAGTACTATAGACATCAGATCTGAGCCAGGCTCCCC